>NC_135420.1:13278282-13503282 GCF_051991245.1 Festucalex cinctus
GTATTATTCAGAACAGTAGAGAAAGGGCTTCTTAACAATTGTACTGAGACGCCTGAAAAAAATGTGGTTTTAAAATGCAGACTTTGTTGAAATAATGATACTTTCTGTAGAAATTCCTTTTTTTTTTTGAGCATCCAAATGTGATTTAACTCCAGGGATGACAGCCCTTGATAGGCAAATTAAACGTGAATGAGTTAATTAAGCTAATTCTGAACTTCCTACTATGTAAAGCAAGGCCCCCAAACCACAAGACAAAAGAGCAGATGGAGGCGTCCTTCTCCCTAAGGTGCATCACCTTGTGTCTTCTGACTGATGCTGACATTAATGCATCTGTATTAGAGCATCGGCATCTTTCCACTCGCCAGTGCTGTCGAAGCTAACGTGTTAGAGAAGCATGTGTATTAAAGGCCTGAGCAACATTGAAACAACAGTTCACGACCTGAATGCCGTTTACCTTACTCTTTTGTTATTCTTCCTGAATCCACATTTCATTTCTGTAGTTTTAGTAGTGTTGTCAACACCTTTCTCAAAAATTCCCCTTTCAGCATAGATTGAGATTTATTGCTCATTCCTTCACCTTGCATGAAAAATGCTTTTTTTAAACACCCCTCTTAGACAATCTGAAAAGAACGCAGGGCACTAAAGCCCGTTATTAGTGGAATGCTTTTTATTTTGCATGTATGGAATCATTTATCCAAAGCTGGTGCCAAGGTTTGCTGCTATGGCCTTTTGAATGAAAATCACAGAAGAATTGACAGGATGAGTGAACGATGTGAGACTCATAAAATCGCCTGGTGTGGTGTTAAAGAAGTAGAACGAAAGAAGGAAAATAAAAGCAGCAGAGAAAGGAATGCTAAAATTAGGGCTAGGAAACAGGTGTCTTTGTCCTACTTTGCTGTGCCACCAGCAAATTGCAGACCATTTTTCTCCGTGGCTTGTTGTTTGGCACGAGGCCCCGTTTTAAAATTGTTCGCCTGTTGGCACAACAGCGCCTTAATAACGAATGTTACCCCTTTGGAACTTGTGCGTGAATTCAATCATCCGTGTCACTTCTCACTAGTTGCTGCACGAACAGTGAAACGTCTTATATACATTGTCTGCTTGACAGCCACACACAGAAACACAACACACGCTCACATGCCCCAAAGTGTTCCACTCCCTTTCAAGAATAGACCAGCAGCAAATAAGCATCAGGAATAGACATCGGAGGACAACTGTTGACAGGTCTGTGACGAAAGAAGCAGAGACAGGCACAACCTCTTGGCAGGCCGGATTACAGACACATAATTGCAGATACAATGTTGGGACATAAGACACTAGATGCAATTCTTGTGTCATTTCAGTGTCTAAGTATATTGTTAGGAGCAATGAGCTAGAATACTACTGTGCAAAGGTTTGGTGCTACCAGTGGATTTGTTGATGATCACACTACATTGCTTGGCCTCTTTCTGCTCCAGGGAAATTGGTCGAGCAAAAAACAAGCCATCAAGATGAATATGTGCAACATGAATTCACATGTAGGGGATGTATGGTGTTCCACAGGGTTCAATTCTGGGCCCTCTACTGTTTCCCCCCCCCCCCCCAGAACTGGGCACTTCCAGTAATCGACAATTCTTGTCACTGATGATACCCACCCTTTGCTGAGTGGTTCAATCAGGGGATGTCATTAATTTTTGTCAATTGTGGGCATGTGAAGCCCTTTGAGACTCTTTATTTGTTACATGTGCTCTGTAAATATGAAGTTGAGTTGAGTGATGGAAGGCAGCATCCTAACTGCACGGTGGTCCAGCATAACAAGCTATCTATCAAAACTAAGGAACACTTCCTTAAGCTGCATGCAAATGGGGAATACAAGAACACTTTCTGAATTCAAGGTGAAGAGAGTCAGATTCGATGAAAAGGCTAATGTCTCTGTTTGTTTTGTTCACCAGTAAAAGCAGATAACAAACCATATTTAATTTTAAAGTGGGATTTAGTACTTCAAACAAGTGCAATATTAAGGAAAAGTTCTATACTGTATTGGGATATACTATAGGTATGTACCCTTTTCCCTCTGAAAGTTCCTTAGTTAAACTAGTACTGTCAGTAAGTTTAAACTGTCTCTTACGCAAATGAGAAGCAAAAATGTGCAAAAGAGTTAGATAGATTAGCTGACAGGTTTGCATAGTAATGTGTGTTGTGTTTAGTTTAGAGGCTGAGGGTCAGCATAAAGCTACAGCAGCCACACCTCGGCCCCTCTGACCTCCGAGAAACCAAATAGCCAAAGGCTATTTTAGAGGCCTCTTCACGCTTGTCTTTGTAGTTGTCTTAACCATGCCGTCAACCTCAGACCATACCAGCCTGCCTGCACGTAACCTTTTTTTTTTTTACCTATTTAGTCCCACATTTAGGCAAAGTGTGATGATATATATATATATATATATATATATATATATATATATATATATATATATATATATATATATATACCTGTATATATATTTTTTTTTGGCATGTAAAAGTTCAGCACATTGACAGGACAAAGTGACACTACAAATTAAATAAATAAATAAATGCAACTAATTAAATAAATAAATAAATAAATAAATACACAGCTCTAGTGAAAAGCAACCTACAACTATGATGCATATACAAAAAAAATATTTTTAAAGCAAATTTTCAAATAAATCCCTCGTAAATTTTGGGGAAAATAGTTTCAATTATGTTTCCACACAGCATTTCAGATAGGAAGCACTCAACAAACATAAATGTATATTTAGCACAGCTCCCAGCACAACAGAGAGAGGACGGAGAAAGTTGTTTTGTTACTTTGATAGAGCAGGTGAAGTGTTGAGTTAATTTTTTAGATCAACAACCGCACATCCACTTTGTTTACCCATTTTCTTTGCCTTTTTTTATTATCGCTTTCCTCTGCATCTATCAACTGCTCCCTCCCTTAGCCCGCTGATTTGACTGCCAACTTGTGACAACAACTGTACAGGACTGCGACCGCGCAGTCTCGTCACCTCCGTCACCGCATTAACAAGCAGGATGACCTGCCAATAAAAAAGGCTTTTACCCTGATCGTCCCCAAACAAGACTTAAACGCAACCTGCTTTCTCCTTTAGAACACGGAGAGTGCTCACAAATGTGAATCAAGCTGCGTTAACTTGCCTGAAAATGAAAAAGTACCAATGGTGGAGGCATTTTTAGCTTTTCTTTTGTCACTTCATTAGCAGCACTAGGAGGAAGAGGCTAAATTGGAGAAAGGCAGGGACAGAAGGAAGTTTAAAAATGAATTTCTCTAAATGTAGATGGTGCAACAGTTTTAAAAACGTATACAGTTATACACACACACGCACGCACGCACGCACACATGTTGTCCAAAGCGCTTCACCATACCTCATGTTAATGTTTCGAAAATATAACTGAATGTACCAAGACGGTATGTGGCCGACGCGCTAACATAGCCATGTCAACGTATGGAAAGGTTTTACCTTATATTTTAAAATATCTTATTATAACCTCCAGGATTCTTTGCCGTATTCTGGCCAACAGCAGAACCCAAGGTGTTTTTCATTTTGGAAAAGTTTGAAATCCGTCCGTGTTCTGTCATACCCTCTAGCATGCGCTAAGCTAACTTATGAGGGTTCGTATCTCCGGTCTAACCTCTAAGTTCGCAAGCTACCTTCATGCTAGGATGGCATCAGAGGCCAACAGCGAAGTAACAACAAAGACTAGATGGGCTTTATGGACTGATTACTACAGTTATTACAGTTTAAATATAATGCTCATTAGCCGGAAAAACATTCCCATGCATGCGCAAACACTCGAAGAGCGTGCGTCACGTGAAGCTGCGCATTACCCACATGTCATAAATGTTGCCATTCTATGCCTGTGACACGTATTACACACAACAATAAGATTTCAATATCAGTTTCAGTTAAAACTGAGCGTTACTGTCTGTTAAAGCCAGGACTTGACAAGACTTACTAAGATATGTTTACTCTGCACCTGCTCTTAAGTGCAGTACTGTTAGTTACGCGTCATTGAAACAACAACAAACTTAAGTACATAAATGTAAAAGATGATGAGAAAGGAAATGCTTTTGAGGTAGGTTTAGTCATTTAGCCAACGTCTGTATACTTTTAATGACTGACTTTCATCCTTCATCAAAGCAACAAGTAGATGAGCAGACTTTGCTCATGCTAACCTCCTGTTGTGTCCTCTGGGAGGGACCAACCTAAATCTTTCCTTTTAACAAGTTCCCTACTCTTCCTTCCGGACCCCAGCAGTCCCCTGTGGTTGGACCTACGGGACCACTACAGTATTTAAGAAGGCTGTGTCTTAAAGCTAAGTCTACAACCATCAAGGGAACGGAGGAGGAAGTTCACTTTTGGGTTGTCCACACTTAGAAACATCTAAGACACTGTGGGCACTGAAAGCCCTGAGGACACCAGGTACAACACATGGCTGTAATTGTCATCTTGTCCTGTTGCATACACACACATGTATGTGCTTCCTCTTCTGGGAATGGCATGGATGCATTCAGAATCCACCTGTAGCCCTCTACTAGGTCAGAGTACTGCTTCCTCAAAACCAATCCTTCAATCCACGTGCTCCTGTTTGGACTGGCACTGACACATCAAGGCTTGTTTAACATAGGGTGACCAGACGACGTCCCAGTTTAAACCCGACAATCTCATTTTGAGCCATTCTTTTGTTGCACTTTAACGCAGGTCTCATCCCGGCGTCCGTTTGTTTTTGGGTTTTTTTTTGTAGTCCAGTCAGCAAGCCAATTGTTTGATGTCTACGTCTTTCATAGTTTTCATAGCGATTCATACGGTTTACCAATTGAAAAGGAATAAATGAATTGTTGCCCATTCGGCATCCATTGCTGCTTGATCATTCTGGAAGAGACATTTCCACATCTGCGGCCCCTTCTCAAGGTTTCTCATTTTTACCATGACAGTTTTTTTTTTTTTTTTTTTTTTCAAGATTTCCTTGTCCTTTTGTGGTTTGATCAGGGGATGTCGTTGATATTTGTCAACTGTGGGCATGTGAAGCCCTTTGAGACTCTTGTGTGATTATATAGGCCTATATATAAATAAACTTGACTTGAATTTAACCGTTTAATCGCTTACAGGTGCACATTTTCATCATACCGGAACTAGAACTAATTCCTGCTTCTGTTTCTAACAATCATGGGAAATGTAGTAAAGTTATAATGCAGGACCGTCACAAAGTAAACGACAGCCAGCTTCCAAGAGCTACCAGGACCGTGCAAAAAAGGTTGAATATTGGAGAGTGCATTGGCTTGTTTACAGCTGTTGAACTCTCATAGCATTTAGCATTAAAGTAATAACATATCCTGATTGTAGAAACAATTAAATTTGTTATAAATAGTTGCTGGTTAGAATTAATTGTATATTTGATTTTCTAGCGAAAATCTGTTCCAGTTTTTGGTTTTGAAAATCTGGTCACCCATGGTAGTCGAGTGGTTAGCACGTCCGCTTCACAGTTCTGAGGTCTCCGGTTCGAGTCCAGGCTCGGACCTTCCTGGGTGGAGTTTGCATGTTCTCCCCGTGCCCGCGTGGGTCTTCTCCGGGTACTCCGGTCTCCTCCCACATTCCAAAGACATGCATGGCAGGTTAATTGGGTGCTCCGAATTGTCTCTAGGTGTTCCTTTTGAGTGTGGATGGTTGTTCGTTTCTGTGTGCCCTGCGATTGGCTGGCAACCAGCCCAGGGTGTCCCCCGCCTACTGCCCAGAGCCAGCTGAGATAGGCGCCAGCACCCCCCGCGACCCTTGTGAGGAATAAGCGGTCAAGAAAATGGATCGATATATATATATATATATATATATATATATATATATATATATATATATATATATATATATATATATATATATATATATAAAGCTAGCTTGTTCTCATGCCTGGTGGTCTACAATTTATGAATGCAGTGAGACAAACTCTCTCCTATATACAGTAAGTTCAAACTCCCACTCCTTCCTAGTGTGTCTGATCAAACAGATATTGTTACCACTAAAATAGCATCACACATAGACCGCTACAACCTACAAGCAGCCAGTGATAAAGACAGATAGACGAGGGGTAGGAAGTCGGGTGAGAAAAGGACAAAAATCTTGAAATTCAGTGGCGATTTAGACAACTTTCCTCAGCTTAGTGTGCGTGTGTACTGGTGAGATACTGTACATAAGTGTCCGTGTGTCTGTTGGACTAGCGAGGGGGCCTGCCATCTATCACTGGACAAATGCTAGGTTGTTGGGAAGGGTGGTGGTGGAGGGGGATTGTCGGCCCGAATGGTGCTGCTCCTCAAATGAAATAATATATCTTTGAAAGCCTACGCCCCGCGCCCGTCCCCGCCGCCGTATATCAAGCACATGAGCGTCTGGTGGAGTCGCTCCAGGCCCATTAACCTTCCACCTGTCCCCCCCACCTTTTTGACACCCCCCTATTGAACCCCACCTACTGATCGTCTTTTCACCCCCCCTGCTGTCCTTCACCACGCTACTGCTCCTCCTCCTCCTGCCCTTGGTCGCTGCCTTCCTCTCTTCCTCATTTCCCTCTTCCTCTCATCCAAGCCTTCTCTGACGGTGCCTTGCCATAATTTCTCCACCTCTACATCTCCTTCCCTATCCCCCGCTCATCCTGTTTTTGCCACTCCGCTCATCTTTATCACCATATCTCTCTATCTCCAAATATTCTCTCTACCTAAATTGTTCACGTTGTCTTTCTTTCCCATTCATAACTCACGTTAGTGCTAAAATCTGTTATACTTTTCTGTCATGTCCCAATCTTGCAGCTCCTTGTCCCTTTCTTTTTTTTTTACACCACAGTGGCCAGTGTAAGGTGCATGTGTTGGGAGGGGATATGGGGGGGGCTGTGTATCCTGCAGAATAATAATTCAAATGCAGTGAAGCAGGGCCACAGTTACAAATCTCTGCCAAATGCACATGGCCACCATCCCCATCATGCTCGCAGTTTGTCAGGACAGGGGTATCGAGGGGGGGTATTGTTGACCTCTGTGACAAGACTGACATTGCAGCATAAGGCTTCAAATCTGGTCACGCTGTGTGTGCAGTTATTGTGTAGATATGCTCAAAGTTTATATATCAGGCCTTTATAGATTATTATTTTAAAATTTCCACTGTGTTTTCTCTCCTTCCACTTCTCCTTTTCTTGTCTCTGCATTCCTTGTCTATTTGCGTCCTCTCTCATCTCCCCTCTTTGTTTCACCTCTTTGCCTGTTCTCTCCTCTCTCTGGCCATCTGTTTATCCAATATGGCCGCCCCATCTCAGCTGGGAGCTTTCCCAGGGAACAAGACTTCTAATACAGTTCCTCCTCAACTTAATGGGCTTCCACTCTGCTTTTGCAATTCCTGCTGCACGCAGACAAAAAAAAAAGAAAGAAAGAGAAAAAGAAGTGTCTGGATCCATCAAAAACTATCCCTAAATGACTAAAACAACCAGTGAAGTCACATTTGGAAATGACACAGGTTGTCATACCTCTTCCGCTTCGATCAGTTTGATGGACTAAATATACTCTACGTATAAAGTTACACCACAATTAAGACAACAGAATCTGTGGGATGCTACTGAATTGGTTATGTCATCATTAGTCTGATATTTTTTTAAACTGAGAGACCAGATAATTAAGATGCCAAGACTATTACGGATGAAGACATGACAAGGTTCTTCAGCAAAATCTGCAAAATGAACAAGCAGATGTGAATATGATGAATAGATAATTTCTAAAAGAATGTTCTGTTTTCCAGTAATTACCTGCTGGCTTGTGTGTGTTGATGAGGCACACAGAAGTACTCGTGGTTCCAAAACGAGACACCCGTCCTCTTTATTAAAAGGCGTGGAGAGGAAAGGGGGAGCGGGGACGTGTGTTGAAAAGGGAATTGAGTTAGGAAGGTGAAATGTAAACAAATGAATCATCAACAGTCCCCACCTCCCAGCTAGATTCTCTGTTGTATTGTGTTTGTTGTGTGCGTTGGGACAGCCATCCATAATGCTCGCACAAAGGACGAGAGTGGAGCAGAAGACCGGCTACGAAAAGTCTTGTGTGGCCTCTTTAAGTTACTATGAGAGATGAGTTAAACTAAATCAAAATTTGAATTATTGTCCAAAATTATCTACAAAACATCTGAATTATTTTAGGATGAATAAATGAAGTGGCTATATCTACACGTTATTGTTGTGACCATGATGTTGAAGGTGTGCCACAAAATGTTTATACAGTACTGTGAAATGAGCACCTTAGCTCAATAAAGGCTGAGAAACACTGCTACTCTGCCAGTTAGTTGGTATGTTAAATTTGTCATTTGTGAAGAGCCCATCTTAAATCCTCCTTACCAGAAAGAGAAGAGGCAGCGCGCCACACTGCAAGAAGACAGGACAGGCAATTTCAAAAGGCCCCGCTAATGGCTAAATGTGTCCGAGTCCCGTGACGGAGGTAAACTTACGGCAACTCAAGCTTTAAACACTTGTTTTGGCAGACATCTCATACACGCCCCCTGAGCTTGGCTCGATTACCAAAAGAAATTCTTTTGTTCTTACTGTGCTAATAATAGTGAGAGCTTAATGTGTGAGTGCAGTCTGTGTGTGTATGGAGAGAGTGAGTAGCTAGAGAGAAAGAGAGAGAGAGAGATGAGTGTAGAGTTATCTACAGCTTCATGCCAGCTATTCCTGAGACAAACTTTTAATTGTATTGTTTTCCCTGTCTTTATGATTACAGTGTAATCTCACAGTCAAAATACAGCACATGATGTCACATCCAGTATCTGAGACATCAATGAGCAAAGTTAGATTCTAATGCACGTCAAATTTTGAACACACTTTTTAAAGAGAGTGTAATCAAAACTCCATCCATCCATCCATTTTCTTAACCGCTTACTCCTCACAAGGGTCACAGGGGTGCTGGAGCCTATCCCAGCCGGCTTCGGGCAGCAAGTGGGGTACACCCTGAACTGGTTCCCAGCCAATTGCAGGTATTCAAAACTCACTATATTTCTCTATATTTGAATACACTAATGGAATAGGACACGGGCTACATTATATATGACTGTGTAATTGTATAAATGTTTCATCATAATGATAACTATGACATATGAATATGATGACATATATGACACCAGAGGTCAAGTCTATTATTGCTCAAGTTACTGTAATAAGGGCTCTGGTGACATTATTATCTGTTAAATAAGGCGATTTGAAATGTTGGTACAGATTTTAGTAAGCATCATGGAAGTTGAAATGCTTGATTTGCTTTCAGAGGCCAGATAAAATGATCTGACGGGCCAGATCTGTCCCTCAGAACTTGTTTGATACCTGTGATCTCACGAGTAAGGCGAGCTATAGTATAAATGTAAATAACTTTAAACTTCATGAAATACAATTGGCCACTCATGTAACTCAATCACAAACAAATTAAACATAACTGCAAACAAATCTGTAAAACTAAACAGAGATTTCAAAAATAGCAACCACAAGGGGCAAACAAAAAACAATGGGCCATCAGACAACAATAACTGTGCTCCAATCAGATTCACCACTATTGAAATTAAAATATGCTCAATTACTTATTAATCTATTAAAGCTGGAGCTTGTGCACTGTGTGGGAAGCATGCACACCGTTTGTCATTATTCAGATGGCTCTTTTGAAATTTAGTAATTCGAGTAGGTTTGTCCATATCAGCTAAATGATCCCACTATCCCAAATAGTTCAAGTGAGGCTGTTAGTGGAAGGGAAGGGGGGGGGATGCTCAGGAACAGGATTGTCCTCTATTGAGCTCTTCATTCTCTACTTTTGTAACAGGCACCTTGCTCATATGCTATCAAACTCCAGTAATATGGTTGTCATTAGAGGAATAAAAAGACATTACATTCCGCAGCTAATCAGGCAGCGACAGACACAAGAGGTTGTACTAATTGAATTAGGATAAGTGTATTGCAAATAGAGATACAAAATGACCATTCAAAATTAATGGACAAAGAGTACACAATGTTTAGCAGTAGCCACACCCTGTGACTAGCCTGTGTGTGTGACTGAAGTAGTGAGGATCCCAGCTGAATGCAAATGCAAATCCAAAAAAATGTCAATAGCCGTGACACACAGCGTGCTAAATGTCAACATGTGCTTTCAAGGACTTTGTAATTGGCTCCCTTTTATATGAAACAAAGAATTTATTACATGTATTATTTGCCATCTGAAAATAAAATTACATTCAATATGTGGAGGTAATTTTACAACGTCCCCCTGCCCATTAATATGCATCTGAGCCTTTGGCAATGTGCTATGCCAGACAAAAGGTTGCAACAACAGAAGTACGTAAGAGAGGTGAAATGCAGACTGATCAAACACAAGCCCATGCCGCTAAAAATATTAACCTGTATTCAGAAGGAAAATAAAATCATAATGGCGCATGCATTTGAAATCTTCCTTTGGGCTCTTTGTTGAATCACGGCCTTGGAAAATATATTCATTAGGTTTGTACCCTCATTGACATCATGTCAGCCAAGTAGACTACAATCACATTTTTAGAGATCTTGTCTGACAAACTGGAGTTTCTCTGATTCAATATGGGTAGCTGAAACGATATGCTATAGTTCATTCACAATGCTTAGTCCAACAATTATACAGACATGAATCACTTTTAAACCGATTCAATGGCATGCACAAAGCGTCAAATGCGTCTGTGTTATTTTTATATGCATTGCATTGTACAAATGGACAAAACTACTAGCAGGAAGTATATTCTCCATGCAGTATCCCAAACATCTTAAATAGTATGTATGCAAAAGAAGTACAATAGGTGAGAGTTGGTAGCATATTAGAAGCTTGGGCACAGCTAGCCCATTTATGGATAAATTGCTCATAATTACAATAATGACCAGAGGTGGGCATGGCAATGAATTTTGAGCGTCCAATCCGTCCATCATTCGTCAATTGTCAGTAGTCGGGACACCCTTCCGTCAGCATCTATCTCGAAATTTCAAGCCAAACCAAATTGTAATCAATCTGTTATTTGTCATTTCTCAGCAAAATAGTACTTCTAGGTTTCCGTCATTCATCATTGATGGAATGCCCATTCATTCGTGCTCACCCAGTTATTAATGACAGAAAAAAACACACTTCCGGCATTGCTTCGTCCGTCAATGTTTCAAAGTTTCCTGTCAATCGTTAATCGACAGAAAATGGATGTCTGTCATTGACGGAGCGACGGACCTTCCGTCATTGACGGAATGCCCACCTCTGGTAATGACAGTAATGACACACTATATGTAACAAGTTAATGCAGATAAAGGGCTCACAAAATGTTTGCTACACTATATGGTTAGGCTGAGTCTTGAGCATGTCAAGGTTTCTTCCCGTTAGAAGAAAACTGAGTTTTTCTTTTGTCATTGTTTTGATGAGGTGAATCCGACTCTGTATGTGGTTTGTCAACCGGTGGACTCACTGTCAGAAATGGGCATATTTCTGTGATAAGAGTCGGATGATGTCCCTTAAAATACAATTTAATCTAACGACTAATTAAGAAAATATGCCTGTTAGTGGACATTTCCATTGCCAAAAAAATCCTGGTATGTTGCCAAGATGTAAAAATTAAGTGTCCAATGGTAGAAAAGTAGTACTTGTGTGGGCACCATCCCAGGGTCAAGTCATTGTGGGCCTAAAGGTACAAAGAGAGTACCCTGCACTACCGGAGATCAAGTCAGTCTTGATCTGCTTTCAGATCACATTTGCTGTTATTGTAACTCCTCTGACTCTTCAGTCAATATGCTAACCAGTGATACATCACACGGAGCGTGCACAGTCAGATCAGAGGAATCACTCATGGGCAGATAAATCACCCAGACTACCACCCTATGAAAAAGGACCTAGAGTTATCGCAGCCCATAGCCAAAATGTGTCATGTTAGAGGAAAATATGAGTGGCTGCTGAATTGCTGATCAGTTATTAGGACAGTGTGCATCCACAGCCCTGTGAAGATTGGTGTTGAACCAGCGCATATGAGAGGCAGATTAAAGACATGTCTCGCATCGAGTGATTGAATGAATGTCCGTGGACTTTGTTGCTATTGTCTTTTGTAGATATCAAATCGCAGACAACCACGTATTTGGATTAAACCAGGAGTGGACAATTCCAGTCTTCGAGAGCCACTATCCTGCATGTTCGATCATGGTGGTGCATGGTGGATCAGATGTGCCCAAGTCCGGTGCTCAAAAGTTCCTATCCAGCCTGTTTTAGGTATTTCCCTCCTCTAACACACCTGATTCATATGATCATTAGTAGGCTTCTGCAAAGCTTGCGGATGAGCTGATCATTATGGGAATTCTGAAGCATTCCCACCTATGTTATTGTGATTTTTATTCTCCACACTTATTTTGCCATGTAATAACTCCCACATAATACTTCTGATTTACATTGTTCAAATTTCAACGTGCTTAAAAAATTCACATCTCCCGGGGTATATGTCGTCCGATTCCACATTACTTACAGTATTCACACAATTTAACCTTAATTGACTGCCAAAGACGTTTAATAGCGATGAGTAAAATTACGTTGAATGGAATGCGATCTTTCATTTACTATCCACATTGTATATGTTGTAAAGGCAAACAATATTCTTTTTGCCTTGAAAGATGAGTTAAAATGCTCGAAATCGGCTGGCACTGTGTTTTTTTGTTTTGTTTTGTTTTTTGATAACGTGCGACAGTCAAAGAGTTAAATATCAACTTTAACCCATTCATTTTCAATAGGATAGACATTGAACTATTTCTAAGCGTCACTTTCCACGCCCACTTCCATACATATAACTTATCATCATTACTAGGTGTTTGATACTGCTCATTGGCACAGTTGGCAGTAACCAGGAGGTCATCATTTCATAATTTATCACCTAATTCAAATGATCAGGAATGTTATCTGGCTTCTGCCGGGCTTGCTCATGAGTTGATCCTTTGAATCAGATGTGCTGGATGAGAGAAACATCTAAAGGAGGAGCACCAGAGTTGCCCGCCGTGAACTAAACTATCAAGAATACAATTTTCGAAATAAATCTTGACAGAGCATGCACACCCACCTTGAGTTCCCGGAAGAAAATGCTGCTGCGAGCCCACTCCACGATGGAGAAGAGCGTCTGGTCAGCCATCTTGCACATGAGGCCGAAAGTGTTGAGCTTTTCGTGCTTGCTCCGGCTGGCCTGCTCCTGCTGCAGGTAGGCCAGGATCTTCGCTTGAATCTGAGGCTCGTCCGGTTCACACTTGAGCAGCTCTACGATCAGGTGGGGGAAACTGGGTGGCGAGCCCGACTGGTAGGCGTCAACGTAGGCGTAGCCCATGATGGACTCAGGGGAGCTGGTGTACGGGTCTGGGTACTCAGACTTAATGGTGCGTGTGCCTTGGAAGTGTCCGTAGGCTGTTTGGTAGCCTTGCAAGCTGCCGGCGTGCGGCGGCATTGCCATGCTGACGGGTGAAGTGACGAAAGGGCTGCGATCATAGTCTGTTGGGGGTAAGGCGGTGGCGTGATGGTGGTGGTGATGGTGGTGACTGGTGTGGTGGCCAGCGTGATGGCTCAGTGGCAGGCCCTTGGAGGCTGCCGAGTGGATGTTCTGAATGGCTGATGAGATGGTGAGGTCGGTAGGGACAGCCTGCATCACCTGGCTCATGGCCTCGATTTTCAGGCCGTTCGCTCGGATCAGTGCCTTCTTCTGTTGCTTGAGGGCCCGGTCACGTTTGTACATTGGGCCGAACTTGTTGCGTCCTCCTCGCATACGATCTGCTCGCACAGCTGAAGAAAAAAAAAAAAAAAAAAAAAGAGGACAAGGAGACAGAAGGTGGGAAAAATATTATTAGCTCTACTCTGTTGCCATTAAATGAGCATCATATTAATTAGTTATTTTTCAAAGATGAAGATATTGAAATCAGTATAAAACTGGTTTTGGTAATAAATTGTATTGTCCTAACCCTAACCTCCAAAATATCACGTTTGTTGTTAAATGTTCTGGCAGGTTCTCCTGCTGTTTTTGGAGTGAAAAAAAGTAGACAAGAGTCGGTAAAACCATGTCTAACTAGAAATGCAGGTGGTGTGATGTGATTTTGGTGGATTTGATTGAGGTGCAGGCAAGTGGTGTGCCACACATGTTCATGGGAGCAAATATGTTTCCAACGTCTACGTCACATGTGCCGTTGACTCAATAATCCGCAAGGTGAGATCTTTCTACCAATGTCATGCACAGACTCCAGTGAGCCTAATTTATATTTCCGCAATGTCCGACCTCCCTGATTTTAATGCAAATGTGGGAGGCCGCTACGACTGGCTGGCAAAAGGCTTTATATCATTTAACAACGGTGTACAATGACGCAAACACTACGTTACGGCTAATTTTACCTGTGCAAAGTCTATAAAAAGAGCAAAAGAAAGAAAACTATCCATGTGAACAATTAGACTGCACTTTGTGCTAGACGTGTGCTGGGAATGAAAATAGGGCCCAAAGTGACTGACCAATGAGGATTGTGGTTGTGAAAACCTCCAATTTGATTGCAGACTTACGTGTGGTAATAATGTGAAAAATAATTAGTCAATAGATGTTATAGAAGTGAAGTCAATAATTGTAATGCCTATGTAGGACAAAGGTTTTTCTGCGGTGATGACACTTGACATTGTTTACTCTTAAAGCCCACGGGTCGAACAGATAGTGAAGTTACTCATTGATGAAAGACACAAACCTCCCTGCGTGAAAATACAAATAAAATATAGCCAGGCAGACACAAAGAAATCTTTTTAAGGCCTCTGACTAATTAATGACAGATAAAAGCTTAAAAACTGGCCTGGACAGACAAAATAGATGCTGACAATTTGCATGGGGGTTCTCCCCCATGCCCTATCATCCTCATGCAGGATCCCGTGGCGATGATCACACCGTGTGTGTGCTGTTGGTATGTCTAATGAATGAGATGGTTACACATCGGACTGCTACGGGGGCCATGTGTGATCTGGCTGACTGCCGCCATCGCAAAGCTGCTCTGCTACCTCCCGGTTGGGGGGTGTGGGAGTTAATTATTCATATTTAATCACCCTTTACTCAGACCCCCGTGCAACGTGCTAATAGATATCGGGGACTAAACAACAGAAAACCTCACTGCGATACAGGAATCGGCCATCTGTGGTATTTTAAGCTGTTGACCTCTCTTTCAGATTTTGATTCCTGGGATACCATAGTGACTTGGCCGTGGTCCACCACAGCTCATAATGTCTTAATAGATTTGTAAAAGAACACTTGAGGACTACTGAGTGGGTGTGGAGCACTGGAAAGGACGAAACCCACTCCACAACCTCCCTCCACACCCCCTTTTACATGCACTCCAAAGCTGCCTTGGGAGTGATTTTAATGACCTCCGTTAGAAAAGTGTCTGTCACTGATTTGAACGATAGGAACTTACACACACACACTCTCTGACACACTCATTGCAATACACTTGTCTTGATCACAGATGGGAGCATGAAGACTTGACACCTCAAAGGGTTTGTAATGCATACATAGTGCCACTGACAACAGCCTCACTGGAATTTAACTTACACTGTCAAGGATTATCATAACCATTCATACTATACATTAAAAAGAAATCTGGGGCTGTGACAAATGTATCTATTTAATCATTCATGTGGAGCCATTTAAAAGTATTAACTCTTTGACTGCCATACGTTATAAAAACAAAACAAAAATTTTTTTCCGGGTGGCACGGTGGATAACTGGTTAGCATGTCCGCCTCCCAGTACTGAGTACTCGTGTTCGAATCCAGGCTCCGGGCCTTCCTGGGTGGAGTTTGCATGTTCTCCCCGTGCCTGCGTGGGTCTTCTCCGGGTACTCTGGTCTCCTCCCACATTCCAAAGACATGCATGGCAGGTTAATTGGGCGCTCTGAATTGTCCCTAGGTGTGCTTGTGCTTATGGATGGTTGTTCGTCTCTGTCTGCCCTGCGATTGGCTGGCAACCAGTCCAAGGTGTCCCCCGCCTACTGCCCATAGCCAGCGGGGATAGGCTCCAGCACCCCCCGCGACCCTTGTGAGGAGCAAACGGTTCAGAAAATGGATGGATGGATGGATGATTTTTCCTTGAATGCTCTGAACCAATGGCAGGGCAGCTTTTTCATGTTGGAAAAAAAAAACAAAAAAAACATGGTATCTTTACAGCATCGGCCGATACTGCAAAGCTGAGTATCGGAATCGGTATCGAAGGCCAAAAGACGGTATCAGAACAACACTAATTAAAAGCAGCACATCTGTTTAAAAAGTCAGGTTGATTTCCATTTGTGCAGTTCTAGCACGCTCTACTGGCTAGTTTTTTAGTGCAGTTTAATTTTCATTAGTGATGTTTTACCCTTTTATGTTTAAAATCCACACTATGGTCAGATTAAGGGGCATGTAATATGCCTGTGAACCAAGTCAATATGTGGAGAAACTCAAGCACCTCAATATTAAGTGTTATTGGAGATTGTAGGTGGTTATGTGTTATGTACAAAAGCACAATATTGTGCTTTTTAAAGTAAGAGCTCTTTTTTTACAATATTGTGACCTTTTTTTTTTTTTTATATCGACAACCTCCCCACAATATCGTAGCAATTATCGTATTGTGAGCTTTATATCGTGATAAGACCGCATCATTATGTTTGGATATTGTTACATCCGTACTAAAAGTATTAGAGGGATCGGTATGAAAAAAGTGGTATGGACCATCCCTACTTTTAATTCTATTCTTTTGTGTTTCTTGTACTTTTTAAAAAAAAAATAATATATATAATAATGATATATATATATATATATATATATATATATATACTTTATTTTTACATACATTATTTTCTTGCTTGCTGCACATTGAGCGACATGCACAACTTCCCATACACAATGCCTCTTTTTCACGCACACAGGCACGCACACACACACACACACTGCTCAGTGCTTATGTCCTCTGATTTATGGTTGTTTAATATACAGGAATATTAAGTGCACGCAGGTGAGGATCCCTGTCGCTCGCCAGCATATTAATGGTTCCCGCAGAGCCGTGCTGACACCCTGTTTGTCATGTCGGGGCCTCGGCCTCTGCTCCGGATGTGCCCTATCCTGTGCGCACACATGAATACCTATGATACCCATGCATAAGTAATGGGACGGCTGCCTAGCTTCACAGCGCAGGTAGCAGGAGGCTGAAGATGGATCAATGTGGAGGTTGATTGGGATGGGATAAAAAAAAATTAAAATAAAAAGAGAAAGAGGAATAGAGAAGAATTCTGTTGCCGGTGCTATTAATTCACAAGAACGTCTTGACATGTTTGCAAGCAGTAAATACACTCACTGACCATCAATGTCATTAGATGTAATACAGGAGCACTATTAGAAATTCTACTATAATAATAATAATAATAATAATAATAATAATAATAATAATAATAAACAGTTTTAATGTAAAATGTTAACCATTGAGGTATTACAAAATCTCTACTGTTGCAGTTGCTTCTAATGTTGCCATCTTGTGTAGATAACTAAACAAGGTGACCAAATTGTAGCCATTCTACACTACTGCGAACAACCACCGCAATTATAAACATTGTTAAAATACAATGGTACCGAGTAGAGCATGTTGTTGCCAAGGCCAAACACTAAACTGACGGTTGTCATTTGGATCAACAGCAAATTGGACACGTTCCTGGATACCCATGTACTCAGGATTTTTTTTTTAATATTTTTTAATGTGTTTCCTCCTTGATCCATGTCCACCCGCTGAAGTGTAGCTGAAATCAGAATTTTTGCATACTTCTACAAATGAAAATTCAACAGAAACAAAACCTTAGCTTTAATGTTTTGGCTGGTGAGCATATGTTTACATTTCTTTGACTAAATGTAACACGCTCTTCAGACTCCAAAGTAACAGGTCTTCAAGGCTAATTAGCTTCAATTATGAACCTGCCGAAACAGCCCATAGCCACACTGCATCTTTGGGGCGACCCCCAAAGTGAAGGAGACATTAGGCAAGTCACTGAAGCGTATAATCAAGGTACCTTCTAGAATATCCTGCCAGTGTGTGTGTGTGTGTGTGGGGGGGGGGGGGGGGGGTACTCATGTAACACGCTTCATCAGCTCCAGTGTTAATGGGCTGAAACCTTGCTGGATTCTTAGCTTCTTTCTACCAATGTTTCAACTGGCTGATATGCCACACTGCACAACGTGTTAGCAGAGCGGTGTGTTCGAGTGGTTCTATAGGAAGCAGCTCATGTAGTAATCTTTTTACTAAGATCTTAAATGGTGTCTGCTAGTGCTAAACTGTGTTATTACTCTGAAAGTTTGCACACGTTGTTGGCAATAGGTGTAATAGTGGTTGATATTTAAAAGAGGGTGTCATGACTGCATTTTTGTTTGTGTTTTGTTTGTGGCAAATGTCTGATGTTTGGGTTTTATTTGACTTTATTTGAACTGATGCAATTGGCATGTAACTATGTGATGTCAAGAATCTTTAATCTCTTTATTTGGTCAGAAGCCAATCAGTTTTACCCACGTGTTAGTCAGCAGCGAATTAGATAAATCCATGTCAGTCCTGTTTCAGCGACCTATCAGGGTTACCCACATGATTGGCCGCAGCCAATCAGATCCATTCACTGTCTATATATAGCCTGTCTGAGAAGGGTGTGTTTGTCGGATTATTACCACTGTTCCTCTGTGCAACTCTCGCTGTTTCTTGTCTAGTCAAGATTGTTCCATGCCTCTCGATGTGAATAAATAGTTAAAATCTTATTTGTGTCTGCGCTTTGGGATCCAACTCCAGAACATAACAGATGGTTTGCGCTTTAACTAGCTCTGAATGTTTTGGGAAAGCACAACAAGTGCAAAATAAAGCAAGAAGTGATTAACTGGAGTCACACAGAAGCAATCTTTCACTCCCACCATTTTGCGAAGCCAGTAACTGCAAAAAAAGCCATTTGTAAGATGGTGTAAGATTGCGTTTAAAGAAGCAACGACCAGTTTTCATTGTACGTGGACCAAGACAATGGAAATACACTGTTCATTTTCAGTTTTGTCATAAGGCATGACTCCTTCTTGTGATTTGCCCCAAATCTTCTTCAGAAAGCTCTAAAGTTGTAGTGCTGAATAGACACTATGTTGTGATAATTTATTTTCATTTTCTCCATTTCAGAAATGCTGACACGAGTATAAAAAGTCCCTCAGACACTTTTCATGTTTTTTTTTCCAATTCTGAAATGCTGATTTTTGCTTAAATTATGACCACTACTTAACTTCTACTACTACTAGTAGCCTACAAAAATGTTTTCCTCTCTTGAAATTTCACGAACCTCCTAAAATTGCACACCAACATGAGGATGACAATTTTTTACTTTCTTGAATATACGCAGATGTCCCAATTGGAAATGACACACTGTCCGGCTAGCAAATCAACAAACATTAGATAATCAATATAAGCTCTCAGATGGTTTGCACACATTTCACATATTGCTGCTGTGTCATGCCATGAAATAAGAATGAAGCCAAACGGACTTTTCGCTTTCACTATTACTGTTATTTTCCAATAGCACCTTCGCAATCTCGCCTGTGGCCGTCTCAACACCACTGACCTCTTCATGAATATATGTATTTGATAAGGAGAAGTTTGCGTGTGCGCACATGTGTGTGTGTGTGAGGCAAGGGGTGTCAGCCTTCCTGTTGGGGAGGGCTTTACTGGTTGTGTCAGGAGTCACCCACTGGAGCTCTCGGGCCTTGACAGAATGCTGGAGGGCCTATCGTGCCCCCGAGCTTAAAGTTACTGCCAACAAACCAAACGCAGCCCACGTCAGCTGGAAAATGGCAGGCTGGGACATACTGCCCAGCGGCCATTCATGATTAAGAGCGATTAATTACACCTCACATGGAGGGAAGAAGGGAGAAGCCTCCGGAAAGGTTTTACTTAGGTAGTTGGTTGTTTTGCTTTTATACCACACCCTTCTTGTCCTGTACATTTGACAAGTATTTAATATACTGCTAAATAATTGCCTTCTTGTTTTACTATCATTATAACGTGACCTCTAGGTCAGCATATACCCCAGAAAGTGATTTTAGAGTAAAACTAAACAATAATTGATTTGAAATGTTATGGTTGAAAAGGCGGAATATTCGCCCTGCCATCCTGTCACGATTCAACGTTAGCCGAGTTTGAGCGGGCTTCTGAGCTGCATTCAAATTAAACAAAGAGGCCTCAAACTGGCCAGCCAAAAGTATCATCATTACCATTCTCGCACTCTTGCCAAGTTTGGTGTTTTTTTTAATTCCCTGTCTGGCAGGTATTAAGTGTCCAGCAGCTACCAGATACCCCCAAACTCCCTCTGACCTCCATCTAAAATACTAATAAGCATTTCTAGTTTTCAACACACTAGATGGAAGGAGGGAAGGCTTTGCAGTGTTAAAAAAAAAATGCAGACAATTTTATTGTCAAAGGAGGTATTCAACTTGTGTAACGCACTTTTTGTGGATAACTCAATTTGGAATAAAAACCATTCGCATTGAAAATGATCATGGAAGAATACATTTCAAGCCAAAGCATGAATGGGTTCTGCTATAAAGCGTTCAACTGTGATTTAATGGAAAATGACGAAATTGTCATTTCACAAGAACGCTAAAAGTTTATAAAACACCTATGTGGACATCCAGAGGCAGTCAAGCCTCCTGCTTGAGCTTTAGCCGCTCCATGCAATAATTTTTTCCTTCCACTTTTCTGCATCAGTAATTGCAAACAGGCATCATATCTTGAAAACTATATGATGCTTAGCAAAGAATGTTGCCTGCTTTTGCTTTTTCACTTCTGCAGATGTGCACAACTTTGAGTTGACTTTTTATGGAGTGCTGTTCTCATAAAATCCCCATAATGAGCAAAGTGAAGTACATAAATGGATTTGTAAAATAAATAGATTACTGGTCATACAATGTAAAAAAAAAAAAAGAAGGCCTAATTGTTGAAATATGTCTGAATCAGCCTGTCAAGTGTGTATCTGCACAGCTGCATATATTGTATTCATATTATTTAGACAATCAACTTGTTGAGCTCAGAAATAACAAGTTACAGCGCAAAAACAATGTTGATATTATGTCCATTTACCTGCATGATTGAGCTTTTTAACGTACACGCAGACGCACACAAGAAATGCTGAATGGCACGAGCAAAAACCAGCAAAAACATTTTCTCGCCATTTTGGCATCTGAAATGCCATAAATTGCGACAGCATTGCTTTACCTTCCAGCTTCATGCCGACAGTGAGGCACTTTTGGAAGCGGCAGTACGGGCAACGCTTCCTCTGGGTCTTGTCAATCTGGCAACTCTGGTTCTCGATACATGTGTAGCGCTTGTTGTTCTGGACCGTGCGCTTGAAGAAGCCCTGCGGAGGGAACCAATTAACATGTCAACCCGCTTGACCTCATCCGTGTGATGGTAATGCACCCATTCACTTGCACACTGGCTGAATGTACATGCACACAAGCTGTGCAGCTATGTGACACAGTAAATGAAAAAAGTTCAATATATGGTGCTTGTATGGCAATTTAAAAAAATCTGAAGTAAAGTATTTTTTTAACAAAAATCCACAAATAACATCTTTGTTTATGAAGTTGTCTAAAAAAACATTTTTGATAACCTCCTTTCAACTATTGAGGGAAACAAACTTTCAAGTTTTTAAAAGATTTAAGCGCACAAACATAAACACAAACAAATCCATACATTTACATAATTCCCAGTTCCGGGATAATAGAGTTCCTGACTGCAACATGGAATTAATTATTGGCAGAAGCAATGAAAATCAGACGGAGGAAGGATGGGAGCCGGTAATGTATTCTCGATCCATAATCTAGCAGGAGTATATCCAGTGCAAACCTGCTTTTTCCCCACAAAATAAAATAAATTAATAGAGACTGGTGTTGTCAATATTTCACCAAACACAAATTTAATTGACAATCTGCATCGTTAAATAAAACATAACGTGGGGTTAGGGTGAAAAATAAAACATAATATATATATATATATATATATATATATATATATATATATATATATATATATATATATATATATATATATATATATATGTATTATACATGAAACCAAACATTTGAAAAGTCACTCAATTTCAAAATATCTGCATGGAAAATATGTTTAAAGGTTTGGTGTGAATATAGTGATATTGATATTGATAGATTGTCTATCTATCTATCTATCTATAGGAGCGAGCCATCACATATGCATTTGTACACTAGTACAAACAGTCGTAACATTTCCAAATTCAGTTGTATTTACTTTCCAAATGTTCTCTTTGGAGTTGCACCTATCTATATATTTGAACTTCATTTGCTTTCCTCGTGCTGATTCTGCACCTTGACCCCTGACCTTTTGACTGACTCCATACAGACATCAAAGTTTCAGGCAGTCTGAGTCTGTTTACTCTTCACTTGAATGTCACTGGACTGGCAAAAGAGACGCTTATAATGTATGCATACTGTATGTTTCCAAAACTGACAGCAAACTGATACATCAGCCTGACAATTACGGGGCTGCCATTAACAATCAGGGTGGCCGCTTTATTGAGTGAATCAATGAGTGGTTGGAGGTAAATATCAATATTATTAATGTTTCAGCAAGGATAGACAGTGCTTCATTAAAGCACCTCTTCATATGCAGCCTGCAGGCAGACTCACACACACAATTGGGAGTAAAAAGGCGTGAGGGTGTGTTTGAGGCTGAGAAGCTGCACAGATGCCACTGACGTCTCCTTGCAAGCAAGTGCTTATAGCATCTCAAGGTTACAATGCGGAATCCAATCTATAACATCTGCTTTAAATAATGACCACATAGGCAAGAAATGTGATGCCACTGCATCAATACTGTTTTTTAATACAGTATATATATTTTTAACACAGTATGAGAGCAGAGGAAATGGCACAAAAAGCGTGCTGATGGAGCTCAAAGTCAAAATCGTTTACTTTGCAGACGCATTTGTATGGGGAAGCCTTTTCCATTCACACACCGTCACTTAATGAACTTGTGATGAGTTCCACACACTCAAAGTATACAAATAGACATTTGCACGCTTACTACAACACTGTGGATGCACCTCTCATTCAAACAAAAAGCTTTATGAAAGTGCCTTTATGAAGGTAATAATGCGCTCTTTTGTTTGACAGAGAAGTCTCAACTTTACATCTTTGTGCTATCTTTGCATTGTTGTAAAGCTTCCCTCATGTCTTTTTTGTGTTATTGGAATGGCCCATATTGGGGGGGCAAAATGTTAGAAACAGCTCTGGATTGATGCAAGGCAGTTGTACAACCACAATAATAAACCCTTACAGTATTTTTGGTAAATAATATATGATACAGCCTTTATATTGGAACTCATGAAGTTATGCAAGTGTACGTAATGTTGTGGCCTTAAGTGTAACATGTCTGTTACCTTCTCTGACATTCTATAATTATTATGCGTGGCAATTCTTTCTCCATTGTTACATTTCACTTCTGTTTGCAAAAACTAAAAATAAAATTAAATAAAAAATAAATACATCCCCAAACCATGAGAAAAGTGTGTTGGAAAAAGCTAGCTGGCTAGCTAGCTCCTGCGTCAGGCTTCCCATTCAAAGTGACTTTTTTTTTTTTTAATAACCATGATTAAAAATAATAAGAATAAATTAGTTTCGGAGTAGCCCTTATCCATTCATTCAAGTACTAACATTAAGTTTAAGTTTTCAAATTCAGTTGAATTTACGTCCCAAACTGTGCGATAAAGCTCGAATAGGCTACTGTACATATCGGAAGTCCAAAACCGAATGTCATTTTATGAACGTGGGTCACGGATGTTTATATCCATAAGGACTCCACACACACAAACACACACGGAGAGGCAGAAAATGTCCAATAACCTTGCAGCTCTCACAGGTGAGGAGTCCGTAGTGGTAGCCTGAAACCTTGTCTCCACACACGGGACACATCTCGTCCAGGTCTTCGTCATATGAGTAGTCCATCATTTTTAGTTGTGGAACTGCGACAGAGAGGACAGGACAGTCACAATGCTGCACGGATTCAAATGTAGGCGGACGTTTATTTTGAAAGGTAAAACAACAAACAGACGCCGTAAATGATAGGGCTTGATTCCTGCACGTTGCAAATCAGAATACAAGTATGAAAGTGAGTCTCATAAATATGCAATACATCCACGTCGAACTCACTGGGGGACAGACAGATATTTGCGTTAAAGGAGTGAAGGAGAACATGTTGCCGCCCACAGACAAATGAAGACACTCACACTACACGCGCGCACGCACACACAAGCGCGCATCACTGCAGGCCAGCACAGAAACAACCAACATGATTATTCCCTTTCTAACAAACACGATGCTAAAGGCCTCTTGATTATTCTTATTATTTTTTTATTTCACATTTTTGCTTTCTCGCGTCTGTTCTGCAGAATCGCAAAGGCAACCGCAATCTGATTTTGAAGTCATTTAGTATTGTAGTCGACAAAATTGCGCTTATTGACATTAAAATTTGCTGTTTATTTTATTTTACTACCTGGCTATTCAGTTATTTATTTCATTTATAGAAAAGTGTTGCATCACTCACCAAAATAAATAAATAAAACGAGCCAGACTGACATTTACATTTACAAAAAAAAAAAAAAGTAATCATAAAAGCAGCCGGGATCAAACGGGGGAAAAGCTTTTATTATTATTATTATTATTATTATTATTATTGTTCCTGATTTTTTTTTTCCGTTGAGGCCTCCGCGCGAACAAATCTGCCAGTCTTCTAACTTTTTTTTTTTTTAAATTGAAATTAGAATAATTTCCGGGGCTGTTGCATTCCGAGGTGGATCCGAGCAACAAGTTGCTCTGTGCCGCTCCGTTATTTGCATCAAGACAGAAAATTGAATAATAAAAGAAAATGCTTTCGAAATAAATAAATAAATCAACTTCAGGGCCTCCTCTCATTTGTGCAATATACTCACACGTTTTGTGACATTAAACACATTTTTCGGACAGAGGCTGCGCAATTATGAGACATATAGAGAGACATGCATGCATTTAGTTATTGAAAAATAGATTGTAGGTATAGCGAGCTGTTGTGCTGCTCTATACTAATTTTCTATATGAAGAAAATAAAAATGCGCGTTTGTGAAATTTAAAAATAAAAACTAAGTTACCTTTAAATTAGAATACATAATTTCTCCTTTCCAATTGCTGGCCTCGACTGAAGAATAACTCCAAAAAGTGTTATTTGCACAAAAAAAAAAAATTAAATGGTTCCAAGAAGATAAATAAATACATAAATAAATAAATAAATAAATAAATAAATAAATAAATAAATAAATAAATAAATAGCGTGTCCCGAGCTACCTTGTTTTACTGCGTGTGTAAAAGTAGATAAGTGTTCCCCCTAACAAGCCATTCTTTTACTTGACTTGTCAGGCAGTCTTGGCTCTGTTATCAGCGTGCCATAAACACGCGCGGGCTAATTGACTGCCCTCTTAGATGGGCGCGGAATAACAAAAGTAGAATTAGAGGTTTGAATTTTATCTTGACAGGTGACTCAGTTACAAAAATGTCGCCACCTCGGGCTCTTTTTATTTTTCTCCACACCGCTCCGGAATCTATAGAACTGGGACGATTTGTAAAAAGGATCGAGTAATTTATCTCGTAAAATATTTATACAAATGTTAAAAATGTATAGTGTCGCATATGTTACACGATTTAAAAATAACACAGACATGCAGTGGAATTTAAAAAAATAAAATGAATTACTGCAATAGCCTATATTGTTCATATAGCAAGAAAAACTTTGGTAATATGTCAGAATGTCTCCTAAGATTATTTAAATACCACATTGTAACATTTTTTATGCTATAGCCAAAACTGAAAATAGAAATGAACTCGTTTAATCTACTATAAGAAAATTAAACATTTTAAATCTGTGATTAAAACAAAATTTGTAGCCACCGTGTTACTTTGTTTTGAAAAGGATAGCGACACAGTGTTTATTTTGCAAGTTAATTCAAATCAAAGAAGACTTGCACGTAATTGTTTCGGCAGTTTGGACATGCAGTTTTTACGCGCTCGGCGTCAGGACTAAAAGCGTGACTTCAATTGATCAGTGTCGGGATCGCATACCACAAAGTTAGCCCAATTCAAATGTCCACTTATATTTTTACTTCAATTCCGACTCGCGAGGAGAGACCATAATATGTCACATAATGCTCTGCAACTTCAAGCCAGTTTGACAGCCACCAAATGACTCGTACAAATAATCACCTTCGTCAGTTAGTTGTGCCGAATAATACTAAAACTTGATTTTAGTGAGAGGTGTGTCAGCTCTTACCTTGCACGTTTCTTGGCATGTGTCCTTGTTCCCCATACGATCGAGAAAGTCCCAGCGAGTCAGTCTCGACTTTGGGCAGCATGTCAGCGCCGCCGGCCTCAGCTCAGCGGGACACTCGATCGGACGCGAGCGAGGGAGACCCCGACGGTGGGAGACACTTGGGCGCACTTCTTCGTCAGTGGCCCGCACGTCTCTCCAGCTATGTCTGACGTTTTGCACAGCTATAATCTTGGGCTATAGGCGCGCGTTAATGTTGACTGTCGTCCTTGGCAAATGGACCGCAATTGTAAATGTCAAAATATCATTTTGCCACCAAAAAAAAAAAAAAAAAAAAGGAGTCAAAGTTGCGCACTGAGCAAGGAAATGTGACACTATACAGCGCACAAAACGTGGATTAAAACACAAAATAAGTTTTCTTGTGTCCGCTCCAAATGTGTTGCAGGCGCGATAAACTACTACAGTCAGTGGAAATAACTTGAAGACTTTAGAACAAAATCTGCGCGCTCCCCTGTGCGTAAAAATCAGACTCGGCGCGTCAAGCCGGACTGCCTGAGATGTGGAAACCTCTCTTCCTCCTCCTCGCCGCCTTGTTTACTCCCCTCCCTCCGATCCAGGACTCGTGCGGCCGTCTGACGTCATTTAACGCTGATCCAATCAGGCAAGTGGACCGGGACACATCGCATGGAAGGCACCGGGTTCGTCTCCAAAATCTCAGCTCCTCTCCAACACCATTCGTGGTGGATTTCACGACTTGGATGTGAAGGCACGTGTATGTCGTCCACATTTGAGAATTGTGCAGATTAACTCCCATACTTTCTACTTTTTTTTTTTAATTTTTTATTAATGTGCATCTTTTTCTTTCTTTCTTTCTTTCTTTCTTTCTTTCTTTCTTTCTTTCTTTCTTTCTTTCTTTCTTTCTTTCTTTCTTTCTTTCTTTCTTTCTTTCAAAACAACCCCTGATAATTTTAAATGAACGTGCTACCCTCTAGATTAATTCTATCTTGAATGTGATTAGCAAGGACGTTATTTTCCATTAATGACGTATGTGCTTATATGATCGAGATGGGCTCTTAAATTCAATTTTGATAGGAGAAACATCCCTCTGTTATAAAATGTCTTTTCAATATGATTCTGTATCTGTATTGTCATTTCAGTATATTTGCAAATTCATTTTTTTCCTGCATGTGCTTGAAGAATATATTTCATTTATAAACTAAATTTCACAACCTCACAAATCCCCACATTATATATTTCCCCCCCACATTCATCTCATTTCTGTAAGTTTGCTAGTCGAAAAGATAGTTAAAAGAAGGAGGTGGGGTTCCATTTAGGGCTATTAGATAAGACCTTCTCTGACATGATAGCATTGTTGGAATGATTAACCTGCAAGTTTGAGGGAGTCCCTCTCTGGGTGACTTTGGGGGAAATATGGACCAACTTTATGTTAATTTTTATAAAATGTTGAATATAACAATGAAAAAGGTGTGTAGGCCTACTTTGTGTTATTTTGTAATTTGAAGGGGAAAAAAAGTAACACAAAAAGAAATTACAGCGTCAAAAAGATACACTCAAACTTTGGACTCAAGTTTTGAAATTCGGTGCACACACTTGTTTACACTTGCAGATGATGTGTGGAGATTTGTTCATATTCCTTTTGACTTTCATTTCTGCCCCAGGTCAACTACTTTTACTTGCTCCTTTCGCAGGCCTTCGACTGTGCACGGCGCTGGATTGTTGGAGGAAACCGAGTGTGTCAACAGCAAGTGTTGACATTTGGGTTTAGGAGATAAACCTCACAGTGGATCAAACAAAGACTGTCCCCTTTGAGTGGAGTGCATGTGTGTGTGTCTGTGTGTACATGGATGTGCAGAAAGGTTTCAGTGCTGCAACTTTGCTGCTGACAACCTAAAGTGGAAGGACGCTGCTATCGTCTGAGGGTTTGGTTATCTCCTTCCCAAATGACTGGAAAAAAACATGAAAGTGAGGCTAGTCGGAAGGTTACAGAGAACATGCAGCAACATTCTAATGAGGTCTCTGTACAAAAGCACAAAAACAATACCAATATACAACTGATAAATCATTATCAAAGCATTTGCACACTTATAGAAAACATTACAGATGGTAATTTATAAAAAAAATACATATATATATATTTGTGTAACACTAACTATTCAAGTCGTAATGTGACTGATTTATTAAAAAAAATTAAAAAAAAACATTATTATTGTAATGTACAAGTGGCCTAATCACATCCTTTCAGACCAATGTAAAATTTGTGTCGAAAGAGTCTATTTTAAAATAAAAGTAAATTGGTAAAAAGTATCAACTTGTTCTGATATGACTTATTCATAGATATGAAACGTCAACAATTTTAATTATTATAAAAATTTCTATACGGTCAAGTGTCGATGCCATATATCGACATTTGAACATCCCTAGAAAATATTATGATAATTAAAATTGTTCATAACGAGCCTTAATTGTGGATTTGATCATTATTTACTAATGTATTTACAGTATTTGTATTTGGCGACTACTTCCTGGTTCGTGGGTGGGTGACGGGTAGTGCCAATTTGATTCTCGGGTGTGGACAGGTTCCACAATATCTCAATCCATGCATCTGGACATTTATTTACATTGTAACTAGGGATAGAGGAGTAACGGAAACAAGTATTGGTACCGGTCCGATACCTGACCTTATTTCAAGGTACTTGCGATAATATTGGCTCCCCTGTTGTGGTTGTTTTACGATCAAGAAGTAGAAATTACAAATTAGAAGAACATTGAAATCATCTTTTTTTTTTTATGGTATTATATTTTCGTTAAAATTATTTGTCAATGTTTTTTGGGAGTACATGTTATATATCAAAAGTGGTGGTATCAATACTTGGTATTGTTGACTATTCATGAGTTGAGTACTGGAAGTGGCATTGGTTTAGAAAAAAAGTTGTACTGATCTCCAATTTCTTTAGCTTTAAAGAGAATTGCCCACAAAAATCCTTCAGAATTAAAAGGTTTGGTGTCTGACATCATGTAGACACGGGTCATCTCTTTTAAACTTATTGTGGGAATGCTGAAGAATTCCCACATATGTTATTGTGTTTTTTATTCTCCACACTTTTTTGACGCCTAACAACTCCCACATAATACTTCCAAATTACACTGTTCAAATTTCAACTAGCTTAAAAAATTAACGCCTCCCGGGGTATGTATGGTCGGGTTCCACATTACTTACGGGATTTACACAATTTAACATTTAATATCAACTTTTCCCCATTCATTTTCAATGGGAGAGTCATTGATTTTTCCAAGTATCACTTTCCATGCCCAATTCCATATATATATAAGTTATCATCATTTCCAGGTGTCTGATATTGCTCAGTGGCACAGTTTGTAAAGCGCATTGTCCAGTAACCAGGAGGTTATAATTTCACAATTTATCTCTCAATTTGCTTTCAGCATTCCCACGCAATTTCTCCAGAAATTGCACATATCTAGTTTCTGTGTTGTTTTGACAAATGCATTACAGTAAGTTTTATTGCAATGGTATAGTGATCCTTAAATATAAGTAAGTAAAGTGCTACACACAGTATCAATATTAGTGTTCCAGGGGGATTAAAGTTGACAAAAAATATGGCGGACCACTGTGACCCAGAGCAGGTCAAGGCCCGACACTTCCTCACATCTGATGAAATGTCAGTCAAATCAGAATGGAGGATAGTAAACCAGATGGTAAATTTAATAAAAGAGTGGTGTGAATCTGGGAAGGAAAGCCTCAGTGGGGAGTTACGGCGTTAATGTTTTTCACAGAAGGAAGGAAGAGCAGAAGATGACGCAAAGATGAAAGATCAACACAGAAGAAAAGACCACAACACAGAGTGGGGAGGAAGTTTCTTGGGGTTAGAAGTCCATTGACTTGTCCAACATCAGCAGTCCGATGATACAGGTTTGGACATCAACTCAAAGTATTTTCCAAGTGCTTCAAACATACAGCAAAATACAGCGGAATGCTCAAACAAATGAAAGCTAGAAAGAAAATATCACACAATTACGCAAACCCCTTCATTACAAGACATTAATCTCCAGTTACACAAAGATCTGTGTTTGGAACATGGCAGCTATACTTGAAAAGTGGCGAACTTCCAGCCTGTTCAGTAGGCCTCGATATCTCAGCCAAGACTTCCTCCTCTGTTAGACCGTCATAATTTATGGTCTGATAAGCAAGTGGAGACGTAAACAGATTTGAGAGTGACTGAATTCCATAGAATGCATTCCATCTCTTAGATTGTCTTTTTGAATGGAAGCGAAGCTTCATGGACGATCACAAATTAAATACAACTGATTACTTGTCCTTTACCAATACCATCTCTAACATATAAGAATAAACAAATTAAGATACTGTATGTTAGTCATTAGTAAGCTTTACACAAAAGGATATTTGGGGCTGATCATCGATCAGCGAATTTAAATCGAGCGATTACTGATGTCTGACACAATCTGGATTGGTGATTATTCAAATACATTAACTTCTTCATGTAGTGTATATAATTGTTTATTGTAAGTATTTTCAACCATCTTTGCCATTGTTTTGCAATTTTTTCAATTCCACATTAAGATTAATTTGTGGCAGCCCACCACAGATAAATGTATATGAAGATGATTGTGGCTGTGATTACATCATTGATCGGATGCGAATGAAGACACATGAAGCTGATCACAAAATGTACATAAAACCTAAAATATCAGCCAATCCGATATAGCCAATCAAATCGGTGGAAAGTCTAGTTATTAGTGACCCACAGGAACTAAAACTTGGTCTCCTATGTCGATTATAGATTCTGGCATGTGTCTGGGATTTTTTTTCATTCATTCCATTCCATTTTTTCCATTCAGAAGAAGAACGTTGTGAGGTCAGATGTAGAACCGGCGAGTGGGTCTGGTCCCACTACAGGGTTTGATAGAATTCATTCATGTTTCCTTAACACTGAATGGTTAAAGTGCCCTATAAGGCACTTGTTAATGTACAAAACCCAATTTCAGTGGGACATTGCATAAAACTTAAATACAAACAAATTGTGTGTGATGCATGCAATATGTTCCAAAAAAAGCTGGGACAACAAAATACTTGGGGTTATATTCACTAAAGGTTTGCGTCGCCTTTGCATGCGCTAACCGGTAAAAAAGGGGCAATCCAGGAGCACCTAATTCACTAAACACGCGCAGATGGGGAAATCCGTCACTAAATGCCCTGCCAACCAGATTGCACCACGGTGCGCCGGTCGGTGTTGTTTGCGTGTATGTAAATTAGGTAATTTGCATATATTTGACGCAGAATATGACCACCCCAGTGCAAATGAGACTCATTGATATACAGCGTCTAATTCACTAACACCAGCGCAAATAGCTGCATGGAGTTTGTGTGACGCAAATAACGTTTTTGGAAAGCATGTATAAACCTGCCGTAACCTCGATCCCGGGATCATGACAGCAGTGCATGCCATTTGCGGCATAAAATGCACGTCTCTCTGAGACGCAGAGAGGAAAGAGAGAGAGAGAGAGAGAGAGAGAGAGAGGGTGAAATTTTTCTATGTTGGTTTAGGACACATAACGTAACCTGGTCTGATCGGCAATGGCGGGGAGGTGCCAGATGCATACTGTACACCCACAGCAACCTCTGAAAATATATGTTATACTTTTAAAAAACGATCGCACCAATAATTTGTACTTCATGAATGAATGACGTCGTTGTCGTCCTCTCTGCTTAATGGCGCTCTAAACGCTTACTCTCGGTCCAACCTCGCTTTCTGATAATGTCATCTTTCTCGCAACTGTTACTATAACAACCATGTTCTTGGCGCAAATCCATTGCCATGTGTGGTAAATCAGGTGCTAATTTGCTCCAAGTTATCAGAATTTGTGGCCGTGTTTTCGCCGGTATATGATTAGAGCAATATCCTTAGTTAGTGAATAGGTGGGTAAGTGGGTGCAGACGGCGGGTGCAGTTGTGGTGCAATATTTTGCGCTATTACCGGACGCAGCGCATTCTTAGTGAATATACCCCTTAGAAAGTTGCGGGATGATCAAAAAACCTGTTTGGAACATTGCAAAGGGGAAAAGGCTCATTGGAAAGAATTGTATGTTATGATTGGGAATAAGAGGAGCCTCCGAGAAAGGCTCACTTGTTCTATGCGTTTGCTCGATTCTGTTGATGCTTTTAAGAGCCAACTTAAGACATATTTGTTTAGCCAAGCTTTCTGATTCCTGCTGATTATGGGCTGTCTTTTTCACCTTTATTTTGTTTTATTTTGTATTTGATTGTTTTTATCTGCGTGATCAATTTTACCTGTGAAGCACTTTGTGACCTTTTTGTCTGTGAAAGGTGCTATATAAATAAAACTTACTTACTTACATACTTACAAGCAAGATGTGTCGAGGTTCAGCACTTTGTGAACAGACGGCTTGTCACAATACCAAATATATGTAGAGCAAGAGTGTGAGTACTAGACTGGCCTGCCAGCAGTCCAGACCTGCCTCCCATCGCAATACCACAACGGAGACCCCGACTTTTTCCTGAAGTTTTACATCAAACATGAATGCTCTCAAACAGGTGGATGGTCTATAAGTTAAGTTAATTTCACAAAGTTAGAGAATGAACGTTTATCGTTAAACAAATGTGAAGAATTTAGGGATTTTATCATGAGTGCAAAGTTCAAAAGCTAGGATCTGTGATGGTATGGGGGTTGTCTGTGCTTTGTCATGGGTAATCTGCACGTGTGTGAAGGCACCACTAATGCTGAAAGGTGCATTCTGGAGGAACATGTGCTGTCATCGAAGCAACGTTTTTGTAATGAACGTCCCTACTTATTCCAGCAAGACGATGCCAAGCCATGTTCTGCAATCGTTACATTGTGGCGTGGAGTGTGAGTACTAGACTGGCCTGCCAGCAGTCCAGACCTGCCTCCCATCGCAATACCACAACGGAGACCCCGACTTTTTCCTTAAGTTTTACATCAAACATGAATGCTCTCAAACAGGTGGACGGTCTATAAGTTAAGTTAATTTCACAAAGTTAGAGAATGAAGTGCAAAAGTGACAGGCAAACTTAAGACGTCAGATATGAGAGAACTCAAGCAAGGAGACGTTAAATATGGAGAATGAGAAAGTGGAGCAGTATGAGAAAGTAGTCACACACATATAATTCTCCTTAGCGTAAACATTTTTCTCGGAGAATGTCCTGGAATATGTGCTGCGGTGACCGTGATTTACGCAACCTAACCACTTCTCCGTCCACACTCTCAGACGTACATATGCACCCACACACGTTCTGGCATGCTGTAAATGATAATTAATGTGTCTCCTTCTTTCCAGACACTTTAAGACCAGAGGGTGTAATTGTTACTTCTGCATGTCCAAGCCCTTACAGTACTGAAAGTGCTTTTTATCAAAGATACGCTATTTAGTGTTACTTTTCATTCTTATATTACGACTAGCACTGCTTTGGTTTGCCTTTTTAGTACTGAGCCGGCCTTCAAATCACCTGCCAACAGGTGGTGTCCCACAAGGATCCACATTCTCACCTCTGGAAATCTATGGGTGTAATTTGATACAACTGACACACTGACTTGTTTGAGATAAATAAATTTGATGTCATTTCAACTTTTTTTCTGTTTTAACTTGGGAAGCACAATTGGGTTGTGGTTCGTGTTAACCGCACCCTCACAGTAGAGCGGTTCCATGTTTGAATCTCAACACAGGCTTTCCTTTTTGGGGTTTGGAGGTTCTCCCTCTGCTTGTGTTGGGTTTCCAAGGGCCATTTCCACATCTCAAAAGCATGGATGTTAGGTTATTTGAAAACTCTAAATTACAGGTGTGAATGTAATGTGAGTGTTTGTCGCCAGTTCGCCTGTTACGCTAATGAAGTAATAACCAATATACCAGGAATCACTCATTCCAGTCCTCGAGGTCCGGAGGACTGCAGATTTTCAATGTTTCCGCCTACCAACACAGCTGATACTAAAGATCAGGATCGTTACCAGGCATGCTGATTAGCTGATTATATGAATCAGGTGTGCTAGTGTGCGGAAATATCTAAAACCTGCAGGACTCCGGACCTCGAGGACCGGAATTAGTGAATCCTGCAATATACAGTCGGAAAAAAAAATGGAAGGAAGGATACATGATTTTACTTGATTGGTGTCCATGCTGTGCCACCCCTTTAAAGGGGAAGTCAATCCCAATGTTGTTGTTTTTTTTGACAACAATATGTTCTATGTAGCCCCACTAGTCTAAATATGATAATCTGGTTAAGACGCAAAATCTAGTCGTTTTTCTCAATTTCAGAAGGCGGCCATTTTGCCACTTGCTGTCGAAGGAAAATTACATCACGGTTACTCAGGTCTCAGGCAACAACCAATTACAGCTCAGCTTCAGAAAATAGGCGTGTTGTGATTGGTCGTTGCCTGAGCCCTGAGAAACTGTGATGTCATCTTCAGTCGACAGCAAGTGGCAAAATGGCCGCCTTCTGAAATTGAGAAAAACGACTAGATTTTGCGTCCCCCGAGATGGATAAAAATGGCTGGATTTTCCTGCATAACTCCTATTCTATAAATGTAATATTAATCAGAATGTCATGTGAGTTCTCATATAACATATTATTGTCAATACATGTTTATTGTTGACTTCCCCTTTAAAGAAGCAGAGGTTGAGCCTTGTCGCCCACGCCCCTACCCTTTTGTTTTGTGTTTTTCTTCTAAGAAATTCGGTGCACTGATAGCGACCCACCAGGCTTCCTAATTTTCCTCCCCCTGTTGGGCATTGCTATTTTTATGGTTCATGGACGAGTTCTGACAGTGAAGATAAATTCATGTGTGTTTGACATACTTAGCGAATAAAAATGATTCTGCATGTATTTGTTTTATATTAATTAACCATATTTGCAAAAGTGAACAAAGCATACTACAATACGAGGTTGGTCCGCATATCCTAATATACTGTAATTGATTGCAATGTACAGTAACTCTGATACTAAATGACACGTGCACTTGTCAAGGTCATCAATGTTTTTTTTGTATATCTTTTTTAAATTTATATTTACTTTACAGCAATCTGTAATGCATACACAATTGTAAATAAATAAATAAATAAATAAATAAATAAATAAATAAATAAATAAATAAATAAATAAAATAGGACCAGAATAATCTCAAGTGGATTTATCTGTGTATACACTACGTCACAAAATTTCTAATAATGGCAGAAACGCTGCAGTGTTATGATGTATCGCATATGATCTTAAGACGGATATATCCTTTAACCCCATCATTCACATTCATTATACAAGCTGGGTGATTTGGATACAGCAAGGCCACAATCAGTTTCAGACACCAGGTGAGTGTGCGGTCATTCATGACAAGGGTGCACTTATACAAGAAACACACACACACACGCCTGCACACCTGACTATAAAACCTCTTCTCCATCCACATTGCTGTTTGTCTAAGTGGATCCTGGGTGATTGCGCATGTTGTCGACCGCTCTTGTCTTCTGCCAGACACACAAACGCACGTACGCACACTCACAACAACAACTGAGGTCAGTGTGCGGTTGGCTGTAACAGTCTGGTAGGTGAAAAAGTGTCAGAGAAGGATTGGACTGATTTGCTTTCTCTGCCTGTGACACAATTACTGGCGGCTGGTCCAATAGTGTCTGTGTTGGCTGAGCGGTCACTCGTGACAGACACATTGTATCCCCTCTGGCTGACCCTTTGCGCTAACACACACCTATATAAAAATACGAGACAAACACACACATGGACTCAAACAAGTCTGGTCAATGAACTGCCCCATCCTTTTTTTATTTTTATTTTTATTTTTTTTACACATCTGCTGCATCATTTACTATGTCATGAACATCGACTTATTAAATGTAAACTTTGTTCATTTGTCTCTTCACATTTACGTATTACGTAAGATTGCACCATACTCTATAATAACTACTGGTTAATGACTGCATTGCAGGGAAACAAAGTCATCAACATTGCTGCCATATATGATAGCCGATGGTTATTTTTCAAGAGCAATACATTCAATCTACTGGAAGCATATAATTCTGCATACCTCAAGATATGATCATTTTAAAGGGACAATTAAAAAGAATATATATTTTTGATAAGGATGGGCAAGTACTGATACCTGGTATTCGGTCAATAACTTATTTCAAGGTATGGGTACTCATGTTGCCGGCCGATCACAGTATTTGCAATCAGGAACTATAAAGTCATACATGTCTGATAGATGCTCATTGAGATGAACGACCACATATTATTATTGAGACTTTTTCTGGCCGTTGTATTATTAGCTTCATTTTATTTATTTATTCATCAACATACAAAACTAATTTATGAACAAGCGGATAAAAGAAAAGAATAAATTGCCATTAATGTCATGCAATGTTAAGGAAAAAAATATATTGGGATACATACGTATTTCTTTCAAATTATCTCTTCTTTGTTTTTGTATCTATCAAAAGTACTAATAGTATCTGTACTTGGTATCAGTGACTACTTAAAAGTTGAGTCCCCATACTGGTATCTATCTGGGGGAAAAAAAAAAGTGGTATCCCCAATTTTTGGTATATTTTTTCTTTTTTTCTTTTTTTCCTACTAAATATTTCAAACAATGCCAGAAATTTTGATACATTACTTTTATTACACAACCCCAAAAGTATGTTTTCTATTGATTTGAATTAAAAATAAAAATAAAAATCTACTGAGAACACCTCCTTAAAATGTACTATGCAGTAATTCAGAACTATCCATTTTAAAACATATTACATGATGACTCCACTCATTTATATCCACAAAGGATGAATCCAAATTAAAGGATGGAGAACATGTTTGCATACTTACTGTACTCTTATATAATAATTTTCAGAATAAGTTGAACACCGGGGGTGTTGATCCCCATTCAGAGGTGAACACCTCTAATCAATGTGTTCATTTAGATCAACTATTGTGCTGTGTCATGCGGAGAATGGCTGATAAAGCCTAATTGCTGCACAGAGATCCATAAAAGCAGGCAGGTGAAGAGGCACACAGGCTTGCTTTATGGGTTTAGAAGACGCTGGTGGGTGCTGGTCATTGTTCTTTAATGATAAATCTCTACTCCTGTGTGTGTATGTTTGCCCGTCGTTCTCTAAATGTCTGAAGGGATCCTTTTTGGGGAAATGCTGTTTGATGTGTATTTTGCTCATCTCAAAGTGAGAGGCTTTAGTGGGTGATGTGCCAGTCACTTGCTCATTACGGCTGTTTGTGTGTTTTGAGTGGTGGTAGTCATAAGAACTAATAGAGAGTGTACAGAGATCCCGAACATTAACTGTTCAATAAAGTTTGGTCATTGAGGGACTAGCAGGGGACAATTCCATTTAATGCAGATGAGGTATTTTAATTAACTGTGTGTTGTGTAAAGTAGAGCTCGGTTTTAAAAAATCCAATAATCAATATCGAATCGGTTTTTTTTTTTAGCCTAATATTGCTTCACAAAACCATGAAGCGATTATTTCAATATATCTCTTCCCATAAATTCATAAGAAAATAGAATTTTACAGGCCATTTTTTTGTATCTTACTGTTTTCTTGAAATTAAAAGTATTTTCTTACATTTATGTAAGACCTGACTTTTTGCACTTTAAGACAATTCAGAATATTTTTATTTAATTAATTATTGAATTAGAATCATATAAATATTTTCATCTCATCTTTGCTGATATCAGTGTTTGTGCAACACTAAAGTGATTATATAATTTATAAACTAAATCATTTATCCAGTTACTGCCTCCGCAAAATTTAATTTGGAATTTAATGTTTGTGTAGATTTTACAAGTCCCTTGATGTTTCATCAATATTGGATTGAACTGAAGTGAATCTAATTGAATCGGGAAAAATCCAAATCGAATCGAACTGAACTCTTGTGAATCAAAATCTAATCTATTGAGGAAGTTCCAATCAATACCCAGCCCTAGTGTAAAGCTATGGACGAAATAATTATTTAATCCAACATATTGTATCAAAAATGTGAGTGTCAAACAATAAAGATACCAAAATGACGGTTAATAAAGGCTTATTTATTTATTTTCTTAAATATGAATGTTGACCGCAAACGTTAGACACCCCAGAAGGGTAAAGAAGAACAAATGAAGGTTGTCTGTCTGTTCAATTCTAATCATCTACCAATTCTACCAAATCTACCAAACTAAAGACCAGCCCTCTCTCATTAAAGGGACAGTGTGAGTTATTTAGTGCCATCTCGTGGTAAGCTAATGAATACATTTTAAAAACCCACTATTAATTTCAATATGTGCAAAGAAATGTGTTCTATCACATCTAGTAATTACCAAACTATATTACATAGGCTGCACCCCGCCTTAAAGGAGGCTGACATGTTGCACCTCTGGAAGTTTTCTAATGTAGCAGCTAGTGCTGGGCCCAAAAGGTCAAACGGCGCTTACGTTCTATAGCTGGCGCCTGCAGGTGGTCGTCGCTGAGTCCCATGATCCGGACTCCCGCCGCTTGTCTCCCTCTGCTAGCTTTTGCTAGCATCGCTCGCTAGCTGCTCTTGTTAGCCGCTCCAGCGAGTTCTTGCTAGCCACTCTTGCTCACTGCTCCTGCTTGCTGGTCCGCTCGCTAGTTCAACCACTCCAAATAATACAGTAATTGGTAGTAACTGGTGGTAAGCTAGCAAAGTGTGGTCTCTTTGAGGCATTGTAGTGCGCATACTTCAAAATTGTTGCATTCTATTAGTTCACCACTAGATGACACAAACTAATACACACTGTCCCTTTAAGACCCCCAATTTTTTTTGCAGGTCCAGTGGAGCCAAAACGAGATGAGTTATGTCAGCCAATTGAGTATTTGAATCACAATTGGTTTTTATATTTCAGTGAGAAAATTGCTCCAAAAGATGCAATTTTGTTACCTTTTTAAAACATTACTCTCAACACCAACTTTTTCATCATTTCAGTATGACAGCTTTGACATTGATGGCTTCACAAACTTTCACTATAAAATCTCCTCAACTCTCACAAAGACACTCAGACCAACTGAATGAATTGCATTCTTTCTCTGGAGAAACCATGCTGGGAAAAAAACAATCTACAGTCGTCTGGCATGAGGGATGGAGAAAAGAGGCGCACCAATGAGTTGACAACTAGAAGTTTTTACATAAGAAGAGTTGAGATGGGAGTTTATTTGATCTGGAACGAGTCCTTCCTGCATTGAATAATTTAGATATCCAGGCGGGCAGTCAGTCGACGGGGCGGCTTTTGGGCTGCCATAAAAATTCAGTAATTCAGCCAACCAGTCAATCATTGAACGGGACAACAAGGAATCGTTAGAGACGGGTTTCACCTTCATTTCAAGCCTTCACTTGTTTTTTGTTTAATTAACATATAGAACATTCATATACTGAATGATCTATAGCAATACACTCGTGCCAAATGTTGTCGTTTTTGAGGGTTTCAACCATCACTTCGTGACTTCAACAATCGAATGCATTGTTCCTTACGATTACATAGAATTAATGGTTCAAATCCAATTAAATTGTCTCTTAAATGGAGGACGTTAGATGCCGTGCCTGCCTAATTTAGTTTAAATCAGCCTAAAAATCTAACTCAACAGAATTTATTTTTTCAAATTGTTCCCCAGTGTCATGTGTCTGATCTTGCAGCATGCTATGCTATGAACCACAAGATGAAATCCACCCATTCATCTAACATGAACACATGCACAGCAACAAAACATCAATCAAAACAACCCATTTATTAAAAAAAAAACAACTACATTCAGCATACTGATTATTGTGTTTAGGGGTGTCAGGCGATTACATTTTTTAATCGTAATTAATCGCATGACTTCAATTGTTAACTCATGATTAATCGCAAATTTTATGTGTTTTAAATGTACAATAAAAAAAATTCCCTACGTTTTCATAAACTTGTTAACATAAAAGTTGGAAAAATGTTAAACTAATAGAAACATGGCTGAATCATTTCGTCACAGATACAGTAATTTTATAATAATTTAAAAAATTGAGGTAGCATTAAAACGATGTACTATACAGTAAAAAAACGAGTGCGATATTGATTTGTGTTGAGGTCATTTTTTTCTGCCACTAGATGGCATAATTGCATTTGTAAAACATTGGTGACAGTTCAGTGCACTTTTCTTTTCATATTCAGAGCTAGCTAATCTTTAACATGAAATAACTTGTGAAATTCTGTACATTTTTAAAATTGTAAAATGCAACAAATACAACCCCAGTCTCCGCAAACACATGCATTATTATTATTAAATGTATTACTGCTAAATTTTGACGTGGACATGTCTGCTGCGTTGCAACTGGAATTCCCCAGTAAATGCTTTCCAAGTAAGGGTTGGTCATTAATCGTGCATTAAAAAAATAGTGGCGTTAAAGGAACTTTAAATTAACTTTAAATTAACACACTTATTTCGACACCCCTATTTTTATTACATTTGTTTTTTATTTGTTTCTATGCTGGCCTGTTGAAATATGTCTTTAAAAGAAACCTGTCAATGGTACAAGTAAGATTGGGGACCACTAACAGTGACATCATCGATTACTCAAATTCGAATCGACTTCCCTAACCGTTGTTGTCTTTTATGTGGATGTGTAGAAGCGATGTGAAGATTTGGGGGTTTTGGTCGTTGCACTACAAATTTGCCTCGCTCCAGCAAGTATCCCACCCTAAACAACACTCGGGTGGTCAAGCCACCCCCTCCTATCAGTATTCAATTCTTCTCTGCTACTATGACTGACCTTCAAATTCTTTGCAACTTCACAATGTTCCTTTTGCCACATTCCACATTTGTTTATCTCTCACTCTGAAATGCTCAATTTCACTTACCATGATTTGAACCGCACTTAATCTTATTTTAGGGTGAACCCAACCACCAACTAATGTAATTTCAGCAATGTCTCCATGCAATGCTCACAATGAAGAAGTACACTTGATGCGTGTGAGATGACGCGGGGTCCATGTTAAGAGCCGATGTAGCAGGTTACAAAAACAGCCAAAAAGTTATTTAGTATAATTTCAGAGCTTTACGTGCAGATGTGAACACTTCTGTGAATGTTGTAGCGACAAGAAAGACATCATGTCTAAAACATGTCATGGACTTTAGATGATACTGTGCGTTAGCAAAATACATTATGTCTCTTTGGACCACCCATCTGCCTCAAATCTTTGGTTGAGATGGTCCACGTGTGAATTGGTTTTGTGGCATGTTGGTGGAGGGGAGTAGCGGCGACGTTGTTACACCTGTGAACTCCGTCACGACAAACCTCAAAAGCTCTCTGACACGAGGCAGGAGGTATAATCGGCCAGGGTGAAAATGACTCCCAGCTGTTCCTCCTTCGGGCCCACAGTGCCAAATCTTACACGTGTGGTTCATACAGTAAGTAAATAAACATCCAGCACGAAATCCAGATATGTTTTAAGGAATGAGAGAATTCTTTCTTTGCAGTCTAATGGAGAAGAGAGGCCGGTGTAAGAAATGTCTCGTCAATGTACCAAGCAGAAAAAAATCAAAGCTGACTTTTGAGGTACAATCCGTGTCTCACAAATAGGCTGTGGGGTTTTTATATAAGAGCTGCCCTCTTTTGATACCCAAGTGGATATAAACGACTCTTCAACCTCGTCTCGCTGGCAGAGGGACTCGGCGTGGTATGGAGGTTTTCAAGGCATTTTAGTTGGTGTTGAAGTCGATAAATCTGTCACATGTTTGGAATCTGTCTCCAAGATTCTCAGTTAAAGGGAAACTAATTGTGGAGGGCTGAGTGGAGGAAAGATCAGCGAAAGTAATGAAATTGAGCAAAAAAAGAAAAAAGAAAAAGGGAGAGTTGTAGTGAGAAGTGATCTGTCAGCCGGTCCAATTTATCATGATGACAAAATGGTTGCCTTCATCGTTTTTCCGCTGACATGCCAAAACATCCTGTTGTAAGCAAGTTTTGAGGTGACACATAAGTCGTCAGGGTGTCTTTGTCTTTGTGGTAACTTCTACATTTTTTTCAAATAATATTGCTAAGACAAACAGGTTCACCTCAGTTGGAATTAAAAAAGGTATTATGGGCATTTTTGTTTTTTTGTTGTTGTTTTTGTTGGCTGCTAGCTCTTTGTGCTGATATATACAAATCTGTGAATGGCTGGTGTACCTTGTCTCTTCCCCAAGTCTGCTCCTTGTGACCGTAAATGGGATCAGTGGAATATATGTATATATATATATATATATATATATATATATATATATATATATATATATATATATATATATATATATATATATATATATATATATATATATATATATATATATATATATATATATCTAAATACCTGTTCCAGTACACTAAACTAAATAACTCTGAAAGTATTTGGCATGAGGTATTTTTATCATGTTGAAGGTGTGACGCATGAAACTTGAGACCCTTGGATTAAGTAAATTTTTAATTAACTTCCTCGGGTACCCAGTATTGTAGAAAAATCATTCAAGAGTTAATGGGGAAGTCAACCTTAAACATTTCTTGACAATAATTTGTTATATGTGACCTCACATGATGTTCTGATTAATATTATATTTATGGAATATGAGTTATGAAGCAAAATACAGCCGATTTTATCCTTGTCAGGGGGCGGCCATTTTCCCACTTGCTGCCGACTGAAGATGACATGACAGTTGCTCAGGAGGAACATTGATGTTTTTTTGTTTGTTTTTTGTCAAGAAATTTTTGTGGGGTTAACTTTCCCTTCAAAGCGACACATTACAATTACATTTTTCTGGTCATTCTTTATTAACAGTCTTATGCTCTAAGGTTGTGCATAGCTATTAAAAGTTGGCAGCATGTGCACGACATTAATGAGGACCTCCAGAGTGGTCAGATCAGACAAGCCCATGGTGGCCAGAACGCTGACAGCTTCGTCCTCCTGAGAAAATGGTGAGCCAGCTTTGGTTTGGCCAAGACCATGTACATGCAAAATTGTGGGAATGCCGTATGTTCTAATATAAAGCGACTGAGACAAATGTGCGTAAATGCAAACCTCGTGCAAATACAAAAGCCGTGCTGTCACTCAGTGTTGCCCTCCAACACGCAGACACCTCACAGATGATTTCCTACAAACGGAGAAGTACTTTGCTTGAATCATGCTGAGGTTCTTGCATTTTTGAACATGTGTCTTGGCACTCGTTTTTCCTATCAAAACCAAGAAAAAAAACAAAGTGTCAAAGTTTTAGTTTTCAGGAACGTTACATAGATTGAGTTCTGTTTGGCCACCCACGAAAGAAGCTTTCTGTAGTTAGTCCTCACTGCACTTTGCTATTAAAACACCACAATGACGGTTTTACAAACATTGCGTGTGTCTGTTGTTTTCAAGAACCGGCAAAGAAGCATCTGAATCTAATTTTGTTCCACGCTGCGTTCACACACGCCGTGTGATGACTGCTTCAGTGAAGGCCTGTCAATACAAAGCACGTACATTAGACAAAAAATACCCCCCGCCCCCTCCCATTCCCCGATAGGCAGTAACATAAAGAGGTGGTGGTGTGAGGAGATAGATCATAGTAAGAGCCAATAATAAATGGATCATGCTTCTATGTTTTTAAAGCCAGTGGCAGCTGTATTGAATGGGAAACCTTGTGTGGGGGAGAAAATAGAGGTTTATTGATCAGCGAAAGCATGTCGAGTGGCGTTGGGAGCAGGGTGTAGTGTTGGAGGTTTGAGGCCTGTTGACCTCCAGAAAAATAATGTTCTTACGGGTTTTTTTTTTGATATCACACCACCCCCGACTTCCGCCCTTCGACGCACACTTCACAACAGCCGGTCTTTCTGCCGTCCTGGACTTTCTCAACACTTTAAGCGTCTTTTTTAATACATGGGTGTGTAATGAAGTGGTGTTTCAGCAGCAGTGTTTGTTTGTTTTAAAGGTGAGGTCCAATGTGATTACACTTGAACCTCTTCATTGTTATGTTTCTTGCGGGGAATTTGGAGTGTTGAAAATGTCTGCTGTGTGTGTGGAAAAAGGGGGAAATGATCAGGTTACCCGGTTGCTGTTTCTAAGTTAGATTTGGGGTGTGGTATCTACCCAACATTTAATTTTACACTTGTTATTATTATTGCCTGAACAGTTTCCTTAATTTTTCAATGAATGCTACTTTCATTTTGATGACAATATCAAGCAAATAGATGTGTTTAGCTCACATGATCAAAATGCAGTGTTGCCACAGTTACCCTAAAAGTAACTTAGTTATGTCACTTATTATCCATCCATCCATCCATCCATCCATCCATCCATCCATTTTCTTGACCGCTTATTCCTCACAAGGGTCGCGGGGGGTGCTGGAGCCTATCTCAGCTGGCTTTGGGCAGTAGGCACTTTACTATTATTTATTATTATTTAGGCAAATATGGCACTTTACTGTACTGTACTGTATTTAATTAAATTTATTTAATTCAATCTTGGTGTAATAACCTTATTTATTGATTGATTGAATTTATTATTATTATTATTATTATTATTATTATTATTATTATTATTATTATTATTATTATTATTATTATTATTAATTAATTAAATCTCCGGTGTAATAACCTCATTTATTGATTGATTGAATTGTTTTTAGTGAAGTCTAAGTCTAGGCAAGGTACACCATGGACTGGTTGCCAGCCAATCACAGGGCACACACAATCGACTCAAAAGCACACCTAGGGACAATTCGGAGCGCCCAATTAATGCTACTCTCTCAAATACCGATTATACTTACATGTAGAATAACTTTTATTCTCAAATAAGTCATAATGGTATTAAAATAGTAATTGGATGATTCGCTACTTGGAATCTGCATCACTGCAAATATGTCAAAAGCATGTTCAAAATATGACTGCAAAGGGCAATCCTTGCACTGCTTATTATCATTTCACCAGCTGTAAGTAGATACCCACATTGTGTTTATGTGCAAACTTCATTCATCCTTTGGCTTCAGTATCTGACCAAGTGGGGAAGATAAACTACATTCAAGTATATGTTAACAAGATATAATTGAAATGTTAGGCGCCACTCTCCTTCTCAAACATTTGACATGCTGATGGTGTGGTGGTAATTTGATTTGAGGAAACTTTGTACATATTTATTTTCTCAGTTGCCCTCGCCAAGCTCAAATTCCGAAAAGGATTTTCTCCCATTTGTTTCTCCTGTCTTTTCCTGGTTTTATTTTTCATTCCTTTCTTCCCTCTCGCTCGCTCCAAAAAGCCCGCTCGCATGCAGACAGGATCGCCAACCAATTTAAACAGCGAGGTTTTCGGCAGCCAAACGCCGGCCAACAGGAGTGCTGTGGTCTCTGCACTACTTTGTCTGTGGTCATACAATTAAGGACTTAGGTGTGGTGATAGGAAGAATGTGGGAATCGGATCCTGGCAGCCCACACCCAGCCAAACTCACCGTTTCTTTCTTCCGCTTCACCACTAACTTCCTAGAATCATTTGCTCTTGTTCTTGAGCTCGCCTGTTTGCCCCTCGTATGATTTTGGCCCGACAGTCATTTCCTGTCTTCACATCCTTCACTCATTTTTTACCTCCTTCTTCTCAAAACGCTTTTTGTTCTTCTTCTTTTTCCTTTCTTGTCTCCCATCAGCCGTTTAATTTATTTAGTTGGTTTTTCTTCCATCAGAAACACTTTTCCAACATCTTTCAGTCTCAGCTTATTCTGTTTGACAAGAAAGTACATATTTTGGGGTGTGATTTTAGCATTTTGCTTTAGGTTTTCCATTTAACTCATTCACTCCCAGCCATTTTCTATTGCTATAAAAACATGGAACCTACCAAAATAAAGATTAAAGTCACTTCTTTCATCAGGAAAAAAAAAGTATATTTGTATCTGTTTTTACATTTTGCAGCAATTAGCATTAGAATTAGCTAAGTTTTATCATTATTCACAAACCTGTTGAAAATACTGGGAAAAAGAGCTTGTTGCAACATGGCCCTGGCTGATCTCTTATACTTTGCTGCCACCTGCTGGCCATTTTTCCCCCCTTTTTTTTTTTTTTTGGTATAACTACCATTGCTTTAAGTGAACTCTTCAGGTCAGAAACTGCATCAAAGCTGTCATAATGCTCCAGCATACAAAAACCTAAAAAACAAAACAAAACGTATAAATAAGTTTTTGGGAGTGAATGAGTGTTAATTGTGAAACTTCGGAGGGGGTGCATAGTGGACTCAATGACCTGATTATAATTCTCTTTAATTTCTTAATATGTCACTTTAAAAATTGATTGTCAAATTAACATTCAAATGATGATTTCCGTCCGTGACTGACCAGAGATGAGTCTTGGCTGTTTCATTTTGCCAAAACGATCCTGTGATCTTGAACATAAGAAAATGTATAATAAATGGATGCCTAAGACTCTTGACACACTGAAAGAGTCATGCACGAAATGACCGATTGCCAGCATGCCTATATTTGGAAATGCTGATGTAGGAGCCTAAATGCAGTGTGAAAAGGGATTAAGGTTCTTTTCAGTTTACAACAACGGAACTGGTAAACTTGAACGTGTGTATGGTAGCTAGATCAAGTTTAATATTGTTGTGGTACAATAGCATGCAACGTGCCAGTTAACTAAATATAGATGATAAACACATCACAGAGCAGAAGAACATGTTGACATCATCTGTGAACAATCAACTCCAACAGTCTGTAGCAATCCACCATACTTTTCTTCACATTCTGCATTACAAATTAGTGTGGTGCGGAAGTTGCAAAAATCTGTCCACCAAAAGAAGTGTGCGACTGCAACATATACCAAAATTGAAAATGGGACATTTAAATACAACTCGTTATCTAAATGAAACTGGTTTAGAATTCCTTTTCAGTGTTACATTAAGACTTCATATGCAACTATTTCACTCTCTCTTCTTTGCGTATATATAATGGATAAGGATTAACAACTCATACCAATATACAGTCTCTGTACACTTAATTAAGATAAACATGTTTTGCTTATTTTCTATTGTTTATTTTTTATGTTAGTAAGAACAACTTATTAGTAATTTATGATGATAGAAGTATTAGAGAGTAGGACTAGATAAGTTTTTGTACTTGAACATGTATATATATATATATATATATATATATATATATATATATATATATATATACACACACACTGTAACTTCAAGGTTAGCCGGACTTTTAAATGCATCACTTGCCCTGCAAAGCAATTCATGAAAATACCAAGCATAGACCACACAAACAGCTTCGCTATCCCATAGCAAGATCATTTTGGCTTTTGACCCATAAACTTTCCTCATTATCCCCCGGACTGTCACCAACTTATGATCCATACTCCATGAAGGTCTGCCATTTATCAGCGCCAATTAAATCAATTATCATCTCTGGGATCAGATTTTGACAAATCACTGCAGTGGATGAGCAGGTGATCTCGGGCCATAGGGGCATTCGGACAGGCAAAATGAGACAGGGGACAGATAGAGTCATCCTTCATGCTAAGTGGGAAGGTCCTGACGCCGTGTGAGATAGACCCCGCGGTGTAATGGGCCTGTTTGCCTTGACTTGCTCTGGCCTCAACAACGGTGTCACCCGAGAAGCGGACCCGGGTCAATCAGCACCTGAATAGTTTTGATCCAAAGTGAAATAGCTGCCATTTCAAAATTACAAAATGATTAATAGGGCAAATTTACAAAATGCTCGTTCATTTCTCAAGCCGCAAATTCAATTTGTTTGTGTTCAAATAACACCTAAATGGCACATTTGAGATTCTGGAGATGGTGGAGCATCACCCTGAAACAATGTGGTTCTTCAATCATGTTGGCAATCTTTTGGAGGGAATCAGTTGGGTCAACAGACAAAGTCAAGTCTCGTACCGCAACAAGGAAATCACGGCCATTGAAAAACGTTGGAATCAAAAACGCTGAACGATGGGATGATGTTTATTTGACATATTATAATGCTTACATGTTTTGTTTTTTAGGGCACATTCAGTAGCGTGACTTCATTATTTTTTGTGTGGCTCTCTTCATAAAACCTAACTGGTATTTGCTATTTTGGCTTAGAAATAGAATGTATCCTTTTCGAAGTCATGGGTGAGCTGGACCCTATCCCAGGTGACTTTGGGTACTTGTCTCCAGTCAGTTGGAGGAAAAATATAAATAAAACACCATGCACACTCACATTTATATAGTTGGGCAATTTAGTCTGAAGTCGACCTACTGAACATGATTGAATATTGGAGGAAAGTGTCCTACAGTACAAAAATACATATTTATAAAATGTTTGTGTCAATATCCTATTACTGAGCGCATTAAACACAATTAAGGTATTTAAAGACGGTACAAACTTTGTAAAGCCATCCCTTGATGATTATGACATGTTGCTATGTTGGAAAGACACCTGTTTAAACAGCCATTTTGTTGGGTTGAACCTTTGGATGACTTCTACAGTTCATTATGGTCTGCCTCAGACGTGTTAAGAGCAAGGAAGCAAGTTTTATTGATTTGAACTTCTACCTAATGTTGCCCTGTGTAATAGCATCTCCGTCCTATTAGAGAAGGATGTTATGTCTTAAGCTGAGTGTGACAGGAGGAACACAAAGAGGAAGAAGGAAATAAAAGGGAGAGAGTGAGACTTGAGGCCAGTGGTGGATTGTGGGCTCAGGCTGCTGCTGCCTCAGCAGTGGGCCGGTCGGTCTAGCCTGAGGTGATGTGTTTTCCTCAGGAAATATCTGCAGACGCTTGTGGGTCAAGTAAAGAGAGCCCAGCCTGGCTCCTCTTATAGCTGGCAGTTGTGATGTGGACTCAACGTGGACCCCAAGTAGGAGCTTTTCTCCTAATTATGAGATGGCCCCCCCACCTCATGGCAGGCTTTGGCATGTCATCATGTGTTTATTGTGTGTGCTGAGTGGGATAAATAGATCACACAAGTCGAGTATTATAACATGTTAAAACACATGTCCCTGTTTACATTCAAGCCAGTGAAACATCTGCTTTTGTTTTGATGTTGTTCTGCCGTAACCATGATGTTGGAGACATATTGCACATTCTGTCATTTTGGGCCAAACACACATCTGCACTAAAGAAATTATTTCTAAACTAGGACACACTTAGAGTCATTAAATTCCTTCAATTCCTGAGTCCTCTGACTTTTGACTGGTTTGTCCAAACTAATTATGCTCCATTTAGATGCCAGTTGATTTGATGCATTGGAAAAAAAAAAAAAAAAAAAAAACTCCATATTTGGAAAGCGATTAAAATAATGCACTTGAAGCAAGTCCTTTTGAATGCCCTAGTTTTGTGCCCAGCACACGTCTGTACACATTGGCGGAGTTTTGTATATTTTATTATTTTGCTATACTAGCGCAGATAGAAGAATGTGGAAAGGAATAGATGCATGTTTGGATGTGCCCATGTCACAGTCGCAAGGATGGTGAGAGTTTGCCGTTTAACTATATAAACACATTTTGTGTGCGCCAATCTCATGCACGGACACTAGCGAGTCATATTCTGCTTCTGTAATGTCAAGGACTGTGTGCGCTTCAACTACCCTGATTTTAATGGGAATAAGAGGAGCCGCTTCGATTGGCTGGAAGTCGGCTGCATTCTATCCCACAATGGTCTACATTGGCGCAAATCGCCCAATTCTATATGCGTTAGTCAAGCAAAATATTAAAATAAAGAAAACCACCCATGTGCAGTTAGACCATGCATTGCATAAGACTTGCCAGTATGTACTGTATAAAATTGTTTATGAGAGTTTTACTTGTGTTTATGAGAGCATTTTACAAGTGTTTATGATCAGGGGGTTAAAATCAGTGTTGTGCATGAGAGTAATTAAATTATGTGAATGAGATATTTTCAACAAGTATTAGTGGTAATTCTGAATTGTGTCCCTAATGGACTCTTTCATATAAACATACTGTACAACAAAATAAACCGTTGCAGTGGAAAACAATGCTTTTGCACATATTTAGATATTTGTGACATCACCCTAATTGCTGTCTTCAACTGTGTTTATCGTTCCAGTCCAAATTTTCACCAAACATGAGATTGAGGGAGGAAAAACTGCCATTAATTTATGCTAACTCCTGTGTTATCTATTATAACAGTGACGTCAATCTTTCCATCAAACCGATGTAGAAATAGCTTTCTTTTCTTCATTATATATTAATATCATTGCATTTAATTACAAAAGCTCTTTCTAGCTTCTTGGGGGACGAAACAAACAATGTGTCATCAGTTAAAAGCAGCTGGTGTGAGCCGTGTATTTCAAGCAGGTAAATAAAGAACCTTCGTGCACCTCTGTAACAATGCAACCATACAGACAAAAGGAAATTATTAGAAGGACTGGTAAGAGGAAATGGTGTGTTGATATGATTCAAACTATTAACCTCCACAGGACCTTTAATGTTGCTTTTCACTTTAAGTGCTTCTCTATAAATATGTTTCTTCCAGGAAACATATACAGATTTATCCAATCATGCTTTAAAAATATGTTCATTTAGACAATAGGGGGTGGATGTTGCTCATTGAGGGTAGGACAGGAAGGTGGCTGCTTCAAGACCAACAGGGGGCCAGATTATTCCAAACAGATGTTTATTTGATACAGAAATTTACAATTTGGCCATGGTTACTTGAGAGATTTTGTGTGTGTGTGTGTGTGTGTATATTATTAGATTGTGAATATACTGAAAGTGTGTTCAATTCTAGATAATGTGTCTGTGCATGCTGGTAAATAATTGTAGGCCGCAACATTTCCCCCAAAATAACATTTTGTTTGTTTTTGCATCTTCTTACACTATATTTGTATCTGTGTGACTCTGCATACATCACCGTGGACAAGACAAAATAACTCTTTCAAAATTATTTGCATGTTCTTCCGCTCAGGTTCCTCCCAACTATCTTAGGAAGAGATTAAAAGTTCAGACGTAGACTTGATCGATGCGCTCCTGTGTTTAAAAGGAAGCAACAAGTGTGTGAGTATGCAGGTTGTGAGGAGGGAAAAGTTGGGGTTGGGTCAGTTATTTTGGAAACGTCCTGACGGAAACGTGTCCGAACTCACGGAGGATGCAGATAATGTTGTTAACTTGCACAAACACGCAAATGCTCACTCTGCATTCACACTGGTTATCAAGAGTATTCTGTGACGACTTTGACAATAACATCACATTAGTTGTTGTTGTTGTTATTATTATTATTATTATTATTATTATTATTATTATTATTAGTATTATTATTATTATTATTATTATTATTATTATTATTATTATTATTATTATTATTATTATTGTTATTATTATTATTATTCATGAACACAGGCAAAGTTTTAAGCAGTATGTATACAAACACCCAGGGGTCTATTTTTGTTGACAGGCACACGTACGCTCGGCGTATAAATGTGTTGATCACAATTTTAATGCTGGGGCAAGTCTATTCGACCATGTTTGGGATCGCATTCCGCCTAGAGAGGCACACATACATTCAGCCTAAAAACAGGTGCCTCTTAATTTTTGTGCTGGGGCAAATCTAGTTAAGCGTGTTTTTGAATTTGGTAGATGCCCTATGCATCTCTGGGCACCGAGTTGCCACACCCCCCACGATATCTTCAATTTGGTGACAAAAAGTAGATGATTTCAGAATCGGTAAAACCTGGTCTATCTAGTGGTGCAGTTGGTGTAACATAATTTTGACGGATGGATCAAGGTCAGACAGACAGTTTCTCCGCACCACGGATGTGTGAGGTAGATGTCATCGGATTTCATACATAAATATGACAGTATCATGGGACAATCCTTCTGAATCATTGTAGAAAACAATTCAAAAAAACAGTTGAGTTGAATTCAATTGCACAAATTTTAATCATTATCAATTAGCAACACCCTGACCATGGGGCACACGTGAGGTGGGCGTTGAGGGGTTCAACCAGTACAAGGCATTGTCCCGCGTCACATATGTGTCCGACTACATCATCCACAAGTAGAGAGTTTGCAGTTTACCCACCAATGTCATGCCCGTACCCCAGCGAATCTATTTTCTCTTTTCTGAGTTTAATACTGATGAGGGATGCCACTACGATTTGCTACATTCCATCCCACAGCAGCACACAACAGGTCAAATGTCCCATTACGCCCAATTGTACTTTGAACCTGAGAAAACTTCACCCATGTCCACAATTAGTTTTCACTTTGCATTAGACTTGAGCTTGGAACGAAAATAGGACCCTCAGTCTAATAATGAAAGCATAATATGTAAATATAAGTAACGCTATATATCACCTAACATTCTTAAGTGACACATAAGTACTAGGTACAAGGACTCTTAATACCCCTTTTATGGGAAATATATGTGCCACAGAAAATGCAACACAGCACAAAATTAACCCTTTGCAACTGAAGTTCTCTGTGGCTTTAGAGTTGTGCTTTGGCTGAAGTACTACACAACCTCAGAAAGATTCCAATTTCAAAGTTTCACAACTTATATATTGATAAATAAATAATATGTATTTATAAATACATATTATTTATTTATAAGGGGAATTGGGCCTGGGGCCTCTAGTCACAAGCCTTACAATATTCTCATCCACTTGCACCACAGTTGCCCCAAGAAAATGAAAAGAAAATTAAGGTGTTTCTTGCTACTCCAGTATTTTCTATGTAGGTGGTTGATATTCTCAGTTGGTACTTGTGTAGTTTTTATTTGCTTTGACATGAGAGATCATCAATCTCTGCAAGAAAAGTGGGGGGATTTTTTTTCCTTCCAAAATTAGTCTTGGTTTCCCTTTTCAGGAGTTAAAGGTCTTCACGTGTGGTCTCACCTAAAACAGAAGAGTTAATATCACAGCTGGAAGGTGGTGAACTCTGTGGTAAGTGCCAAAGCAGGAAAAAAAAAAACTCCACCCACCTACCCCCCCCCCCCCCCCCCACCCCCCACTTACGCATACACACACCCTGCAAAAAAAACAAAAAACAAACAAACAAAAAAACAAACAAAAACCCTGTAAATTTCATTCAATAGCATGTTTTCATTCGCGTCAAATGAGTAGATATATTTCAAATTCATCTTGTGCGCCCTAAAAACCACGGAGAACTTTTTCTTGTCAGCAAACCTCCACCAATCGCCAGCTCTTCATAACCAGCCTCACGTCATAAGTTTTGGTCAAACCACGATGTTATGTCAATGTGGTTAGCTCCGGCGGTCTCCTCCCACAGTCGTTTGACCATTATAGGGGAACAGACTTGTTCTACACATTTTAAAAAGGTAGTCTCTCCCCTTGTTGTCTTGTGTACCACCCAAGGGTGAATTGTCGCCTTAGCCAAATGGTGACAGCCAAATATGAAGATGATGTCAGAAGAGAGAAAGGAGGGTGGTTGCCATGGACACATTTCAAGAAAGGAAGGACATATAAAAGTAATAGTAGTAGAAGGTGTAGTTGGCTGAACAAGAAAACTTTTGCTGAATTAGGTCTGACAGCTATTGGTTGGCAACCAGTCCAGGGTGTCCCCCGCCTACTGCCCAGAGCCTGCTGAGATAGGCGCCAGCAGCCCCCGCGACCCTTGTGAGGAATAAGCGGTCAAGAAAATGGATGGATGGATGGAGGTCTGACAGCTGTTTTGAACTAATTTCTGGGTGTAGAATCCAAAACTGATCTCAGTTTTTCTCGATCACGTCAAGTCTTTGAAATATAGCTCAAAATTGTCTTTAAAAAAAAAAGAAAAAGAAAAAGAAAAGAAATGTGTTTGCATGTAAATAAAACATTACAATGGAATAGCTGCAAACAAACAAAAAAAAAAAAATGAAATGAAATACAACAGTATATCCATGGTTACTTACAAGGTTAAGAGAAAAGCCAACACTAATACTAATAATTCTGAATATGTCATCTTTCCTTGTCTCAATTGTGACTGCACAAACAGGTTGCCACACAGTCCAATCATAATTCGTTCTTACTACAGTCTTGCTACAGCTAATCAGTAGAATTTTGCTTTTTTTTTTTGGTTGTGCTGTGGAGAATAACTTGATGTGCTCGAACAAAACTGACTTGAAATCAGCTTGCCAATTACAGTTTTAATCAGTATGGAAATCCAACTCAACAGATTTTTTTTTTTTCTTCTAAATTTTCCTGTGTAATAAAGGGAATCTGAATTTCAGGGTTGCAATAGATGTTGCTCTCTTTTGCATTTGAAAATTGAAGTTTACAATTGCTTAAAAAATATTCTGTTATTATTGCAACATTTGTGCTTCAGCTGTCAAATTGTAATATTGAATTTTTGTAGTTAGCAACGTAGAAAAAAAATCCAAATTGAATGAGAAGACGTTTGCAGCACAAAGCATTGTTGACAATCTGATGGTACTGCGATAAATTACAGGAGCTTCATAAACTAATGCATCCTTTACTTGTATATTTGTGCTCTTTTTTGACAGTATTTGTACTCTTGTTGTTGTATTTAATAGTGTTAAATGCAGCGGTATGACACTGTCACATGTACAATGTACAGTACACAGCGAAATTGGTCAGCAAAACCTCCTGGAAATTGACCTGACATGTTTTTTTTTTTTTTTTGCTATTTTAGGGAAATACCAGTTTTCGAACTGTATGTAATATATCTACAGTATTTATTTTCTCACAAAGCATTGTTACAAGCATAAATTGAACAGCACACCACAGTTTACAATGTGGTGATATGCTTTTTTTTTTTTTTATAATTGGGTCAAGGAAGTCAATTAATTCATAAATACTTTAGCATGCTTACAGTAAGGTGAGGGGAAGATGGCTTATTGATTGATCCCTCTAACACAGCAACAACCGCCTCCCTCTAACTGGGGGCAAGAGCTTTTCTTAACCAAGAATAATGCCACTGGAAAACATCATTTAAAAATGATTATCATGTTTAGTGGACAAGTGGGCCTTCACTGTATCTGATCAATGGTCACGGTGGTAAATCTTTAATTTCAGTGAACAATAAAATATTATTTAGTCAATTTCCGAATTTTCAAAGCAGGAATCAGTTTGGAGGTGATAAAAACCTGGATACCTTCTGACCACTGCGAAAAAATTGTGAGACAGCAGAATCAAATGACCTCATCTTTACAGTACCAAGATGGTCACCCCAATGGTGACCCAAACATACTGAGTATCACACAAGTCAGCACTTCACAAAAGTAATTTCCCCCCTATCAGCCACAAACAAGAAGTGAGAATGCAGAATCGGTGAAAAAATCCTCAAAAGTATCCGAAAAAGCATTTTATCATCATTTTTGTCTCTGTGTAAGAAAACAAGCACAATATTTCATAGCTGCTTGACAGTAAAACTAGTTATTGAATTGTTTATAGCTCAGCAAGCCCTTCCATGGAGACCGCTTTCCTATCAGCAACGTCTTTGCTCATCAGGCTATTATGCCCACTTAGGGTGGTGAATTACCGGCAGCCCATCAGCTAAGCAACGTCTGAATAGAATAAAATATGAATGCACTTTGCAGCCGATTTTATACCTCTTAAAAACCCTTGCAGACAAATGGCTGTGTGCAACACTTCTAAGGCCAACTAATGTTGGAAATATTGAGCTAAGTAATTGAGGTGGTTTCATCAATAAGCTCCGGAAAGATAGATCATTACAGCGAAATGTGATTAACACCAAAATTGAAGGGTAGCGTGGAGAGGCATGCAGATTAATGGACTGAAATGAATTGAGTAAATCACACACTGTTAAATTTTGCCTCGTAAAAAAACATAAAAAGAGATGCAAATTCAATTGAAATTGTTGCTTTATAAAAATGGCACTTACATTTGCCTCTCCTGCATGTAAATTGATAGGAACAGGAAGTCTATTCCCTAAAACACGGGTGTCAAACTCATTTTAATTCAGGGGCCATTTTCAGCCAAACTTGATCTCAAGTGGGCCAGACCATTTAAGTGGTTATCAGTTCACCATCTAGTGGACAAAATTAGTAACAGTAAATTTTAGTGAAAATCTGCAGTTTGTGTTTAGGAGGCCCAATCAGGATTTTTCAGCCAATGATCGATTAGCTGTCAACAAGTTTGGAAAAAAAGAAAAAGATCACCTATCACTGATTTGATCAGAAAAAGGAGCTGTATATCTATTTAAAAAAAAACATTTATATTTTCTCTACCACCGTCATTTGATTGAATAGTGCAAACCCACGTATAATTGATGTCAATTGAAATGTATGGGGAAAACAAAAAAAATGCTGACATTAAACATTAAATATAACATGCAATGACTTATCATGTGAAGCTGATCAATAACACATTGATCGATTGGGAAAATTAAGGCATTACAGCCAATCCCCGATTTTGCATAAAACACTTAATATACGTCCTATCGTAATCCAGCCGAGCAGAGCGGTGTTAAATCTCGTGTTCACTCTTCATGGCAGTGGTGTAGTCCAGGGTATATGCAGGTATACGCCGTATACCAAATTATTTTTCAGTCAGTGTATACCCACTTCTAAATACTTCCTGATGTGCACCGTTCAGTAATATGAGCCATTTTTAGATTACCCATTTTTTCCTCAAGGATGGTGAAGTCATGACCCTGACTCTGCCTCCTCTGGACTGATGAGCCAATCAGAGGCAGACTAGGGCAGATCATGCAGAGGAAAATGATCCTTCAAATACGGTGCTGAGCTTGGATTTTTAGCTCACGGGGAGTGTTCTGCACTCCCAAACTACAATTTAAATTAAATTCAATAGAAAAACTACATATAAAAAAAAGTGTACATTAACAGAGAGGTGTTTCTAATATTCTATTAAATAAGGTTAGCCAAAAAAATGGTCACAACAAAATTATGATGAAGTGTAGTTTGATAGAAGTGACTCCAATCTCATAATAAACATACTGAAAATTCAACATATCTTTGACAGTGTTTGTTAAATAAATAAGATCATGTTAAATACTAGGGATGTAACGATATCCAAATATCACGATACGATAATTATCACGATATTGTGGGGAGGTTGGTGATATTTAAAAAAGGTCACAATATTGTAAAAAAAAAAAAAAAAAAAATAGTTCATACTAAAAAAAAGGACAATATTGTGCTTTTGTACATAACAGCAATGTTATGTTATTATATTATTATTATGGGTTCTAGAACTGCACAAATGGAAATTAACCTGACTTTTTTCAACAGATGTGTTGCATTTAAATATTGTGAACTTGACGACGACGATATTGTGGCAGTTTTAATATCACAATATTACGATATTACGCTTATCGTTACATCCATAATACTAGACATTTTGAGCCCTCTATTTAATCAGTATAATATTTTTGGTCCCATTAAAACCCTGACGTATATGATCTGACACATGCAGTGCACTCATAATCCATTAGAGGGCAGTATCAACCAGCTGATGGCTTTTCCAGCGATTTACAGGAGAGACACCTATAATTATTAATACTGTAATGGGAAATGTTTTTTCTGATTTTTTGAAATATTATGTTTGATGTGTCTGTTTATTATTATAATACTGACAGTTATAAATGTACAAATTTAAAGCATTGTGACCGGATGTTTCAAATATGACACAAATCAAAAGTCATATGTGGATTTTCAAAAAACAATAATAAAATTGTTTGTTCTTAAGGACCTATAAATAGTCTACAAAGAATCAGAATTTCTCTCATATATTTCACGTTTCAGTCTTTATAGGGTTAAAATTTGCATGCCACTTGTTTTGGACGACATTATATTGTGAAGAATTAACTAAACTTGTACCCCTGGGAGTATATAATGCCAAGTATTTTAAACTGTATAGACTCATTTCTGTGCAAGATTAGTACAGCATAATAAATAGACCTAAGTGACGATGTGTGTGTGTATGCATGTGTGTGGACACGTGGGGTCCATTTGTTCTCGTCTGGGCCCCTGGAGTAATCAGTCCATCAACAGAGGTGGAGTCTGACTAATTTCCCACCCCTCCTATCTCCCCCCTGCTCATTCCCAAGACGGATGCGGTGGGTAATAAGGCTAATCAATACACTTCCTCACAGAGCCACAACCTGCCACCCTGTCCCAGGACGTTATCATACATTTGTCATCAGGAATGTCACTTTTCTTATCAGGCATCACCATCTTGTTTGTATGCTGGTGCCGCCTCCTGCATCACACCCGCGTGCACGCAACACATCAATAGCGATTACATACACTCCACGATGTAATTAAACCAACTCATGTGTTACCATGTAAACAATCACACTACACTTTGTATGTGATGTCAACACACTAATATTCAAGCACAAACACGCTCACCTCCCACATAGTGATGAAAAGAAGCATGGGAGCTTGTGACAAGTCACACATTCACCGGGGCTGTCGGGATCTATACAGACAAATTAATCAACAATGACAACAGCATCAGGGACTCCCGACGCGAAGCTCCGCATGCTGTTATTTGCCCTGTATGATTACCCCAGAGTGCCGGGACAACTGGCAAGCCCCTCTTAATTAATTAAGTATCCCACCGATGGGAACAGGAGCTAACGGGTGCTTCACTACCTGATGTCACCATTTTGCAAAGTTCAGGGGCTGCATCATACATTGCAAAAAATAAAACAAAATCAATAAATACATAAAAAATGTATATAAACTCTATAGGTTTAGATTTGTTGTTAAAATTGGTTGTGATGGCTATTTAAATTGGCCATAAAGTATTTTTAATTTATTTATTTATTTATTTATTTTTTTAGGGTGGCCGAGTACCAATGGCAGGTAACTGATACCAGGATTGGTCGCAATCTTGTAGCAACTATTTTATCAAAGTCTAGATATTAGAAATGAGGAGATTAGAAAATTGTCATTTATTTCATGCAGTTTGAAGGAAAATTCTATATTGTTATACAGAGGACTTTCCTTAAAATTATCGATCATTTTGGGGGCAATTTTTTTTTTGTCTAAAAAATCTAAAGTATTAGTGGCATCAGTACTTAACATCGGTATCGTTCACTGCTCAAGAGTTGACGACTCGTACTGGTGTCAATCTGAAAAAAAGTAGTATTGAACATTTCACGATTGTTTTTTTTTATTTAAGCATAACAATGTTCTACGTTTGCCTGGTTTATGAGATACAAATACAAAGAGGTTAAATTTAAAATGGAGGACAACTCATCTACCTCAATTTATTTACAATCTTGTTACATGCAGCTCCACTAGTCTAAATACGGTATTCTGTTTAGTATTGCATTTGTGGAATATGAATAAAGTAGCAAAATCCACCCATTATTATCCATCTCAGATGGCGGCCATTTTGCCGCTTGCTGTCAACTGAAAATAACATCACAGTTGTTCAGAGTTCAGGTAATGACCAATCATGGCTCAGCTTGTAAACATCACATGACCAAACTCAGAAAACAGGTGAGCCATGATTAGTCATTATCTGACCCCTGAGCAACTGTGATGTCATTTTCCGTCGATAGCAAGTGGCAAAATGGCCGCCCCCTCTGATAGATAAAAACGGGTGGATTTTTCTGCTTAAGTCATATTCACGCATTGTTAATCGGAATTCTGTGTTTAGACTAGTGGGGGCACATACAACAGTTTATTGTAAAGATAATTTAGTGGTTGACTTACCCTTTAACAAAACTTTTAATTCGAAAATGTTTGGGTTTTGGTTGCCATCAAAATGGACAAGAATCCCCCCCTCACCGAGCCCCCTCTTCTTTCATTTTCTCAAGACCTCCACAAGAGTTTATCAGGGAGTTCCTTGAAATGTTAGATAGAAGCTGGACACATTTTGTTCACATGTAGTTCAAGCTGAGCAAGACCTTGTCTTCGATTGTTTTATTCCACTGAGACATGATGCCGATTGGTTGCGGGGGTGGCTCGTCCCCAAGAGGGAGCAGCAATGGGACGTGGTGGGAGGTTGACAGAGTACCAGGCGACACAACTGTTTACCTCCAATAATGATCAGGGGACACAAGACGATATGGGACTCTTTGATGGATGACTAATTTATCAGTAGCTGTCTCGTCTTAATGATGGTTAACGATGCCCCATGTTTCTCGGTCTGGGCAAATTGTCAAACTGGGAGCAATGTGGGTTGTTCAAATGTTTTTGGAACTCCCAGTTTTTGGTCTTCTAATGTGATACAGTAATCCCTCATTTGTCGCAAGGAGACAACCCCATGACCATACATTTATTTTATTATATATATATATATATATATTTTTTTTTTTTTTTTTTTTTTTTAAAGATTTATTCATAATACCAATATATGCATCTGAGGTGCAGGCATTATTTTTGTCCACTTATAATCACCATCCCAATACTGTATTGGTGACTTTGACTGACTGTGTGGCCTGGTGGCACCCACAGTTTCACATTTTACAGTGTGTAACCGTTAGCCTCTCTGTGCTATGGGTGATTTAGTGTAGCAAACTTGATTCGTTTGTTCTATAAGTGCACCGGCGGTGATGTTTATTCCTCTAAGGGGTGGAGGGATTACAATTTGTTCTAACTAACAGTGTTAGGAGTCAAACATTTTCACAACACTTCTACTGCAACTGTAAAACTCCACTGAAGGTTTTTTTTTAATGATAAGGCTGTTTACAGTTTTACTTGATCTAATTTGATCATTTTTTTCCTCTCAACTCTAAATACTATTAGCAGAATATACTCATACGACAAATGACATGCTAAAACCAATATTAGTACAATGCAGCAATTACTTACTGTTGGTCATTGTTGTTTGATCCTTTACACATCGTTTCACATTACAAAAGCTTTTAATAAGAAAATCACAACAAAGGGTGCGTTAATGAAAAGTTCTGGATGCCCTAATGCATGGTCTGTTGATAACAGCTTTCATCACCCAGTTGTCCCAAGACCTTTAAACTATTGTTCAATTAGCTCAGCTCTCTCTCCCCCACTGGACAACAGGTGAGGCACAAACAATTACGCAACCGCTCCTCACTCTTTCCACATTATAATGTTGATTTTTTTTGACTTTGTGTTTCAATAGTAAATGCAATCCTCCCATGTATACTTCTGTCAAACACCCTCCGGAAATAAATGCATTGTAGTGGACGTTGAAGGGAAAAAGACACGAGGCCAAAAAGTTTTGGAAATCACAAAACATCCCTCTCCTGCCTTTGAAAAGAGTGCTGGCGATGAAAATATGTAATATAAATAAAGCTGTGGACGCTTTGAAAGCCAAAGCCTTCCTTCCTGGCAAAGTTCTGAGTGGGGGAAACACCCACTTCTGAGCCCTTGCTCTTAAATTCCCAAAGACCACTCTGTCATCAGGGTCCCAACTGTTACAATCAAACACGCAAATGCCAGGCCCACTTGGCCAGCCTACCCTCTCGATCTGTCCAGCTCTTTGACACTTTCGCCCCCTCAGCCGTTTAATGTCGGACAGGAGCCTTTATTCTATGGATGCTGGTCTAAATACCCCCAAACATGCTCCAATTATTTCACACTTGTCGTGTATGTGGCCAGGAAGTGATATGACTCAGATCCCTCCATATGTTCTCTACACTTCTTCGGATACAAGAAACTGACTGGCAGATGCGAGGCAATGTGTAATGACAGGTGACCGCCCAAATGTGACCTCACAAAAAACCTCCTTGAAACAAAAACACATTTTTGTAGTAGTTAAAGTAGGTTAGAATATGAGTTCATCTTACTCTGAGACGTTTGTAGAATTTAATGTTTTCGTCACTCTTGGATAAATAAAAGTTGAGCACTGGAAACACCTTTCACTATCCCTTTAACATGGCAAAGAAAAGCCAAAAACATTGATTGATTGATTGATTGATTGATTGATTGATTGATTGTTTGATTTTATTTGGTGATAACACACAACACTTCCAATCACTCAGTCAGGCATCACAAAGGATAAAAACACAACAAAGCCAGAAGGCTTATTTCCATTGTGGTCCTCAACACATAACATAACAAAAAACAAGAGATAAAAGACAACATCATTTCATCAACAAAGGTTAATAAGATAAAAATGTCAAAAGTCAAACATTCAAATTTTAAAACATTACTTTACGTAGCACTGAATAGTTAAGAGTTACTTTGTAACCAAAATTTAAGAGCCATATTAAACACATGTAAAGATCCACTCATTTTTAATTCTTTTGGCAGTTCTATTGTACTGCTGCACTGTACAAAAAACTGTTTTTACCCATTAGGGTTTTAAATTTGAACGGGACAAAATCTGTTGAACTACCTCGTGTAGAATACTGATAATACTTAACTACAGTATATAAATTGTTACATTACACACGCTCTGGATTTATCAATCTAAATTTGCCAAACTAGATTTTTGATAGTTTTAGCTCTTGTTTTGGTTCTCATCTAAAATCATGTAGAATTCTGAATGGAATTATTGTACAGGGATATGCAGATTGTTTAATTTGAACAGATATTTTTGACAGTATAAAACTTCAATATAAGATGCAAAGTATAATGAAACCGGGGACGTTTTCTATTATGCACCGCTGCCTGACACACCTGGCAATTTGATGACAGAAAGTAGACAGCAATTTAGACCATCTAGAAGCAGGTCTAAGTTGTGGTGCAGCAACACGATTTTGGTGGATTTGATCAAGGCACAGGCAAACAGATTCTGAGCTCCACGGACGGGTGTGATGGATGTCATTGTATTCCATTCATAAATATGACACAGCACACATCAGTCCCTCTGATTCATTACTGTATAGAAATCAATCTATTGAACACATTATTAATATCACCATCTCTGGGTGGAAGTATCGACATGCCATGCAGACTGTGCACGTCTTTTGTGTGCTGAATTTAAAGGGAATGAGGGGAGCCACATTCATAGGTTGGCAAACAAGTTGGCTGTGTTCCCTCCCACAACGGCGCATAATTCAAATGGCGGTTTTCTTTTTTTTTTTTTTTTTTTTTCAGCTGTGTCTGTCTACTGTCTACTAGCTGTGTCTATCTAGCTCCACCCATGTTCACAGTTAGGCTGTGCTTTGCACTAGGCACGAAAATAGGGCACTCAGTATGTGGGGTACTGGAATGAAATAAGTGACCTGAAGTGTTGTTAGCAATCCAGGAAGGATAAGGGCAGCAAGTGTTTCCCGGAAGAGAAATGTTTTGTGTTTTTTGGGTTTATTTTTTTCTTCCTCTCTTACTGCCGTTGAAATGCAAACTAATTTATTATTATTATTTTTTAAGATGTAATTAATGTTCACATACTATTGAATCTTCCCAGGCAGTCATTACAGGACACATCATTTTATTCCCATAGGAAATACAAATGGTAATAATAATACATAAAAAATAAAAAATAAAAAAAATCCCACCTGTACTGACTTTTAAGTTAATGTAAATTTAAATCAATTAACAATTCAACATCATAAATACAGTTATAATAAAAGAGGAGTATTATTTATATTATTATTATACAATGCAATGGATTTGTAATCAAAATATTGGATGCATATATGATTTATGATCATTGAGTCTTACCCCGGGTTTACACCGGTTGCGGTTGCGGTGCGGTTGCGGTGCGTTCCGGCGACGCAAGCAATTAGATTCCATTCATTCGAATGGTGCAGTTTACACCGCTTGCGGGTGCGTTGCGTGTCGACTGCGTCTCAGCTGCGGCGTGCCGCAGGCCTTCCGCAAGGATAGACCTATTTTCTATTTTTGCCGGACGCCGCAGCGGTAGGCCTCCGGCAAATGGCAAGCTAGCACAAAACACATCGAGCGGGACAGGAAGACCAACGCAGTTTCGAAATAAATTTCCGGTTAACTTTCAAGATAAAACACTCGCCAGCTCCTATTTCGCAAGCATGCTAGCAAAACGTGATGTGGGCGTAGACGGGCCTGGAGTTAACGTGCGAGGTGCTCATTCACGGTTTAGACACCAGCGAACATGGACGAGGAGAGGTTTATATTGGAGGTAGAAAGCCACAAAATAAAAAAAAGTCCACCTCTCTTTCTGCTTCTCTGTTGAGCACAGACTTTCTGTGTGTTTGTCGTTGTTTTTAATGCCACATGACCGCGCGGTCACACGAGACACGGCGGGAAGTGGTCGGCGACGGAGCTGCCGGACCGCAGCTGTGCGGAGCCGGTGTGGATTGGCCAAAAAATCGACCCGTCCGGAGCACGCAGTCAAGACGCACCGCACCGCAGCCGCACCGCAACCGCAACCGGTGTAAACCCGGGGTTATATGTCAGAAATGAAAAAAGAAAAACGATGGCGACAATAACCCAAAGGCCTTTATAGCTTCCTGTAGGATGAACCTATTATATTGCAACACATTGTCTTTGGTTCAGACTGAAAATGTGTGAGGAAGCGCATGGTAATCAAGTGAAAGAGACAAAAACAAATGCTCTGTGAGAAACACACGTAAAAAAATGAACCAGGAAATGGGAGATCAAAGCTTCTGAGTGGGGCTGCTGTTTGTTTTTACCCTTACCCAGGCCTCGCAATCGAGTCACACTACAGACAGAAGGGGCAGATGACGCAAGGAAGTGCTGAATCGGTTATGTCCCATCCTGAGGATCCCGTGCCACTATCCCCATGTTAGGGAAAAGGCGCCAGGTAGTGTTTAACAGGAAAAAGGACAAGCAGCACAATAAAGTCCACATCAAAGGAAACTTTCAATGGTCTGAGGCCCTGTTGTTAAACACTGTGTGTATGTGTTTATAAAATCTTATCTGTGTTTAAAAATGGCACACAAACATCAAACTCCGAAATGGGAACTATGGAATTTGTGTCATCAAGAAGACCCAGTTGTGTCAATAGAATTCCAAGAATTGGCACGGAGTGAGCTTACTGTGAAGAGCAAAACACAAAAAAACAGCACAGGCTTGGCAAATATTTTTAATACTTCAACTGAGCGACATGTAAGCAGCATTTACTGTTTGACAACAATAACCTTGGATAATTTGTCTTCATGTAAATTGGATCATGAAAGGAGGTGACATGCAGTAATATACTCCCCTGTGTATTGTAAAGTCAGATTTGGTGGATCACACCAAAGAAAATCTATTGATTGACGAGCATTGGCTCATTTGCATGAATAAAGACATTTCTGTGATGGTTCTGTTGTCTCTCTAGCAGTTCCAGAGTGTGGCAGGAGGCGGCGCCAACCTCGCAGGCAGAGGCCTGCTCCCACACCTGAGGCTCATCAGCCTGATGAGCCAACAACCTATTTAACCAGCCCCTCCTTTGGTTCTGTGCCGGAACATTCCCTTGCTATACCTGCTACGTTTGCTTGTCTCCTCCTGCCACACCCGTGTTGTGTTCTAGTCCCTGGTCTCCGGCTTGTAGTGGTTTTTGTTTCTCGTTCTACCGGTCTATTAAGACGGCTCTTTATGTTGCTACTTTGGTCCCTAGTGTTTTATGTTGCTACTTTGCGCTTTAGTGTTTCTTCATCCCTGAACAAGGTGATTTTTGGTTGCTACTTTGTTTTCTAGAACTTTTTCCCTGAGCAAGGTGATTTTCTGTTGATACTTTTGTGAACAATAAACTGTGGACTTTGTCTCTCACTCTGCATCCTGGGTCCTGGCCTTGCTTTGCCTCACGGCACATAACAGAATGTTCCGGCCATAATGGACCCAGCAGAGTCAGAGCGCTTAAGGAGTGCGCTTTCGGCACAAGGAGCACTTGTTGGACAACACCAATCAACCCTGCAACAAGTGATGGACCATCTACAGCAACTCACCACCAGTGTGGACCAGCTGAACAAGCAGATGGCAGCCATGAGTCACCAACTGCCGTCGTCCAGCTCCTCTGGTTGCTCGCCCTCTCCATCGGCGGCAACCCCTCCAGCCTCCCAGCCGTCTTCTCCCAGAGAGCCATTTATTCCGATTCCTGCTAGGTATTCTGGAGACTTAGGCACATGTGCTCAGTTTTTGCTACAATGTAGATTAGTGTTTAACCAGCAACCCAGTACTTATGCTACTGCCCAGTCAAAAATCGCTTTCATTATGAGTCTGTTATCAGGACAAGCGGCCGCTTGGGCCTTGGCAATCACAGAACAAGGATCGGCAGTGCTAAATGATTATGAACAGTTTACCGGAGAAATGAAACGCATTTTTGATCACCCGGTGCGAGGCAAGGAAGCAGTTGGCCAGTTGCTGGATCTGCGTCAAGGTAGCCACTCGGTCTCTCAATATGCATTAACTTTCCAGGTTCTGGCAGCCAGTAGCGGATGGGGGGACTCTGAGCTACAAACAATTTTTCAAAAGGGGCTCGCTGGGGAGATAAAGGATGAGTTGGCTTTAAGGGATGAATGTAACTCACTAAATGACCTTATTACATTAGCAACACGGATGGACAATCGGCTCAGGGAGAGACGGCGGGAGAGGAAGATGGACATGGCTCGTCGCTCGTCAACTTTCTCACCGTCCAGCTCAACCGTCATGGGGAACTCCACCGCCTCATCTCCGAGCACCGCTCCTGAACTGCATTCCAGCACGACACCTCGCGACGAGCCCATGGAGTTGGGCAGGGCTCGACTCACCCCTGTCGAACGACAGCGACGCATGAGGAGCCGACTGTGCCTGTACTGCGGCCAGGGTGGCCACTTCTTGGCAAGCTGCCCCGAGTTGCCAAAAGCCGGGGCTCACCAGTAGGAAGGGAGGCACTGGTGAGCCGAATATCTTCCCCCTCGTCCTCCCAAATACAGGTACCAGGTATGATTCACACGACACTTTGCTCGTTACCTGTCCAGGTGCTGATAGACTCCGGAGCCGATGACAACTTCATAGACATTGACTATGTTAAAAACAACAATCTTTCCCTGACTCCACTGACCTCCCCCAAGAAAGTTCTTGCAGTCGACGGGAGGCTTCTAGAAAGGGTTACACACAGAACCACACCCATTAAACTGACACTCTCTAGTAACCATCATGAAGTAATTGAGTTCTATGTGATTTCCTCCCCCCTCAACACCGCAATTCTAGGGATTCCCTGGTTGAAGCTGCATAACCCCCACATAGACTGGTCCACAGGCACAATTCGGAACTGGAGCAACTATTGCCATGCCCACTGTCTAAAGTCAGCCCTACCTGCCAGGGGTCCTAACTCTCCCCACTACTCAAAAGATATTGACCTAAGTAACGTCCCCAGTGAATACCACGATTTAAAGGCAGTTTTCAGAAAGGACTTGCCGTGCTCCCTTCCCCCACATAGACCCTATGACTGTGTTATAGAACTGCTCCCTGGGGCTCCACTCCCAACACACAGACTATACAACTTAACCAAACCCGAACGGGAAGCAATGGAAAAATACATCACCGACTCATTAGCTGCAGGACTTATAAGACCGTCTTCATCTCCATTAGGCGCAGGGTTTTTCTTTGTGGAAAAGAAGGATAAAACTCTGCGTCCTTGCATTGACTACACTGGCTTAAACACCATCACAGTTAAAAACAAGTACCCTCTGCCGCTCCTGGACGCTGCATTCAGCCCTCTCCACAATGCAATGGTGTTCACCAAATTGGACCTCCGAAACGCCTACCACCTGGTAAGGATACGCGACGGCGACGAGTGGAAAACTGCCTTCAATACCCATTTGGGACATTTTGAGTATTTGGTCATGCCCTTTGGGCTCACAAACGCTCCAGCAACATTCCAGTCATTTGTGAATGATGTACTCAGAGACCTGCTCGATAAGAATGTTTTTGCATATCTAGACGATATTCTCATCTTTTCTCGATCACATGAAGAGCATGTGGGGCACGTAAGAGATGTCCTGCGGAGGTTACTAGAAAACAAACTGTATGTTAAAGTTGAGAAATGTGAATTTCATGTTTCCACTGTTAATTTCCTGGGCTATGTGATAGAAAAGGGGCGGCTCAGGGCCGATCCCTCTAAAATCGAAGCGGTTAAAAATTGGCCTCTGCCTACCAATCGGAAGCAGCTGCAACGTTTCCTTGGGTTCGCTAACTTCTATAGGAGATTTATCCGAAACTATAGTAGTATAGCTGCTCCTCTCACGTGTTTGACCTCAAACAAACTTCGCTTCGTGTGGTCTGGTGATGCTCAATGTGCTTTTAACCATCTGAAAGAACTCTTTGTTAATGCCCCTGTTCTCGCCCACCCAGATCCCGAGCAGCAGTTTGTGGTAGAGGTGGATGCGTCAGATTCAGGAGTGGGGGCCGTCCTCTCTCAGCGCCTGCCTGCGGACCAAAAACTACACCCCTGTGCTTACTTCTCCCGCCGGCTTTCCCCGGCGGAGCGCAACTATGATGTGGGCAACCGCGAACTCCTGGCAGTGGTCCTAGCCCTCCAAGAATGGCGGCATTGGCTGGAGGGTGCAACTCATCCCTTCATTGTTTGGACGGACCACAAGAACTTGTCCTATCTTCGCACCGCCAAACGACTGAACTCTCGTCAAGCTCGTTGGGCTCTCTTCCTCGGACGCTTCAACTTCACCCTCACCTACCGCCCCGGCTCCCGAAACCTGAAACCTGACGCCCTCTCCCGGCAGTTCGCCTCTGGAGAGGAAGAGAGGGACTCAAGCACGATCCTCTCCCCTGAGTGTGTGGTCGGGGCGATGCGGTGGCGAGTGGAGAAGAAAGTTCAGGAGGCACTTGACAACCAACCAGTTCCAAATGAATGTCCTCCAGGGAAACTGTTCGTGCCACCTGCCGCCAAGACTCCTGTGCTCCTCTGGGGGCATACCTCAAGAATCGCTTGCCACCCTGGGATCCACCGGACACTCTCCCTGATCCAACAGCGCTTCTGGTGGCCAACCATGGCTGCCGATGTTCGGGCTTTTGTTGCGTCATGCTCAGTTTGCGCCCGCAATAAACCTTCTCATCAAGCCCCGGCAGGCCTATTACGCCCCTTGCCCATCCCTTCTCGGCCATGGTCGCATATCGCGGTGGATTTCGTCACGGGACTTCCCCCATCCGAGGGCAATGACACAATCCTTACCATCGTCGACAGATTCTCCAAGTCAGTTCATTATGTCCCCCTCCCAAAACTCCCCACCGCCTTGGAGACTGCTAACCTATTGGTCCAACATGTATTCAGGCTCCACGGAATCCCCACAGACATCGTGTCGGACAGGGGTCCACAATTCACCTCTCAAGTCTGGAAGGCTTTCTGTCGGGCACTAGGGATCTCTCCCAGTCTCTCCTCCGGCTACCACCCCCAAACCAACGGTCAGACGGAGCGTGCAAATCAAGACCTGGAAACAGCTCTGCGCTGCGTAGCCTCACGCCTTCCTGCCTCCTGGTCCGCGCACCTCCCATGGGTGGAATACGCGCATAACACACTGATCAGCACTGCCACAGGCATGTCCCCATTTAAGGTGACCTCGGGCTACCAACCCCCTCTGTTTCCCAGCCAGGAGTCCGAGGTTGCCGTCCCGTCCATCCATGCCCACTTCCGCCGTGCCAGACGAGTCTGGAGGGAGGCTCGAGCAGCGCTGTCCAGGACAGCGGAGCGCAACCGACGCCTGGCTGACCGAAGGAGAACCCCAGCCCCCGACTACCAAGTGGGACAGCGTGTCTGGCTTTCCGCACGTGACCTGCCCCTTCAAGTGGACTCCCGCAAAATGGCTCCACGCTTCATTGGCCCTTTTCCCATTGACAAGATCATCAACCCGAATGCTGTCCGACTCCGGCTCCCGTCATCCCTCAGGATCCACCCCGTTTTCCACGTGTCTCTTCTGAAACCGGTCGTGGATAGCCCCCTCCAGCCACCCGCCCCACCGCCACCTCCTCCCCGGATCGTGGATGGACACCCTGCATACACCGTGAATCGCATCCTTGATGTCCGCAGGCGGGGCAGGGGGTTCCAGTATCTCGTCGACTGGGAGGGGTACGGCCCGGAGGACCGCTCCTGGATCTCACGTGCCCTCATTTTGGACCCGCAACTGCTGCGTGAGTTCTATGCCCGTAACCCTGATAAGCCTGGTCGAACGCCGGGTGGCGTTCGTTAGGGGGGGGGGGTACTGTGATGGTTCTGTTGTCTCTCTAGCAGTTCCAGAGTGTGGCAGGAGGCGGCGCCAACCTCGCAGGCAGAGGCCTGCTCCCACACCTGAGGCTCATCAGCCTGATGAGCCAACAACCTATTTAACCAGCCCCTCCTTTGGTTCTGTGCCGGAACATTCCCTTGCTATACCTGCTACGTTTGCTTGTCTCCTCCTGCCACACCCGTGTTGTGTTCTAGTCCCTGGTCTCCGGCTTGTAGTGGTTTTTGTTTCTCGTTCTACCGGTCTATTAAGACGGCTCTTTATGTTGCTACTTTGGTCCCTAGTGTTTTATGTTGCTACTTTGCGCTTTAGTGTTTCTTCATCCCTGAACAAGGTGATTTTTGGTTGCTACTTTGTTTTCTAGAACTTTTTCCCTGAGCAAGGTGATTTTCTGTTGATACTTTTGTGAACAATAAACTGTGGACTTTGTCTCTCACTCTGCATCCTGGGTCCTGGCCTTGCTTTGCCTCACGGCACATAACAATTTCAAAACATTTGTTGGAAAATTGTATTTTATTGTGTCTCCTTTAAATTATTCTTACTTTATAATTTGGACATGTCGGTTTTTGTTTTATATTACCGTATTTTCCGCACTATAAGGCGCACCTAAAAGCCTTCAATTTTTTCAAAAGCTGACCGTGCGCCTTATAATCCAGTGCGCCTTATATATGGATCAACATTGAGCCACAACAGGTCTCGCTGTCAAGACACTATTGGTAACCCTGCACGACCGGTGACGTGCATGCGCAGAAGATCCCGCCATCTTGGATCGCTAGCTAATACTAATACTTTACCTCAGAGAAAATAATAAAACAGCTGTTTATTCATTTTGGGAGTGAATGGAGTTGTCAGAAAGCTGGTTTGTAATCTATTAATAAAGTTTGACTGATTTATCTGATTGTTTTGTTGACATTCCCTTTAGCGCAGCACCATCTAATGGATGCATAACGTAACCCCAGACTCTACTGTAGCGCCTTATATATGAAAAAAGTTTTCAAATATGTCATTCATTGAAGGTGCGCCTTATAATGCGGTGCGCCTTATAGTGTTGTGCGCCTTATATGTGGAAAAAGTTTGAAAGTATGTCATACATTGAAGGTGCGCCTTATAATGAGGTGCGCCTTATAAGTGCGGAAAATACGGTAGTTTTTCATGTTATGTTCTGCTTCCTTGTGTGTCGCATATGGCCGTACGCCGTACTGCTACACATTGTTACAGCAGTGTCGCAATGTCCTGAAAAAGCGGATGCTTGAGGAAAGGATGCACAGATGGGGAAGTTGAAAGAAATAAAAGAGTCTTGGCACTTACAGTCGTGTCGTACTCACGTTCTTTGGCATAACAATGTGTTCCATCGTGCCACTCGTGTCTTGTCCAGGTGTTCCTCGTTGATTCGTCAGCTTACTTGTATTTATGCAGCATTTGTGAAAGGTGGCAAGTCGGATTTTTCCGACCTCATACCAGGAAATGTGCACTGGAACACCCCTTTGAACTTTGACAAATGTTTTTTAAAAAACAAAAACTAACTGAAACTGCATTTTATGTTGACAAAACAAAACTAACTAAAAGTAACTATAATTATAGCAAAAATGTCCTTCATTTAGTCTTTGGTAATTAATTTAATGCATGAGCCTATGGGGGTGATTTTAGGTAGATTTATTTTGATATTAACAGGAAAAAGGACGTTTAAAAGTGTGTCACACAGAAGTGACGTCATCTAGCAGCAGCCAAGAGAGAAGCACCTTCAGATGACGTCGTTCCCATGGTGTTTTTTTAAATATTACGCACAAGTAATCCATCCATCCATCCATTTTCTTGACCGCTTATTCCTCACAAGGGTCACGGGGGCTGCTGGCGCCTATCTCAGCTGGCTCTGGGCAGTAGGCGGGGGACACCCTGGACTGGTTGCCAACCAATCACAGGGCACACAGAGACGAACAACCATCCACACTCACACGCACACCTAGGGACAATTCGGAGCGCCCAATTAACCTGCCATGCATGTCTTTGGAAAGTGGGAGGAGACCGGAGTACCCGGAGAAGACCCACGCGGGCACGGGGAGAACATGCAAACTCCACCCAGGAAGGTCCGAGCCTGGACTCGAACCGGAGACCTCAGAACTGGGAAGCGGACGTGCTAACCACTCGACTACCGTGCCTCCCACAAGTAATACATATTTAAAATAAATAACTAAATACAACTAATACTGAAACAAACTAAAACTAAATTAAAACTAAACATTTATTAAATAACTAAAACTAATAAAAATTAACAGAAAACTAACTAACCACCCTAAAAAAACTAATTAAAACTAACTAAAAAAAAAAAAAACTCAAAACGAAATCAAAACTAACTAAAATAAAAAATTCCAAAACTATAATAACCCTGCGTCCCACCTCACCTTCTTCTTGTCAGCGCCATTTTCTCATGTCCGTCTCCCACTGACTTATACCAGTGAGGTAAGACAGCAATGTCTTTGCACGGAATTCCATTTATCTGTGCAGGCATGTGAACTCCAAAATCAATAACATCTTGGCCCCGTTTGACTCTGACCTCAGTCTTTTAATAGTGTTTTGATATGCAGGCAAATTAATTCTCCTTTAATGGAGTACAGGGGTCAATGGACTTTGATCCCATTTCGGGTTCGGTTCCATTTCTTGCTTTTGTGTGCTAGCGACTTATCTTCCCTGGACATCTAAATCTTAGCGTTCAATTCATAGGAAGTAGGATAGCTGCATTATGTATAATTTCAAAATGACACCCATATCAAAGGTGAATTATTTTCTCATTAATATGACATGCGGCTGAAATAAAATAAATATCCATCTTAAGGAGCTGAATTTGTGTACTATTTCTATCACTATCTATCTGTGCAATTAAGGAATACAAGCCAAGTGTGCTCGTGAGATGGAGTCCTATTGACGTCCAAATAAATCCAAGTTTGCAGAAGCTTCCTTCACCTGATATTGAAGCTGGCTCTCTGTGCCACTTGTCTTCTCCGTCCGTTTTTATTGATTCCAATCTCTCAGCCTTTTCCAATTGAGCTGGGTTCATGAGTTCATTATTACGAGGATGGAGGTGTAATTGGCTTTTAGGTATATAAGGGGCTATTTTCCACTAATCTTTCTGGTGAGCTGGGCCACAACAGTCCTGTGACTGAAGAGCTATCAAGACGGTCAATAAGCTCATAAAATTGATATACCGTTTAACTGATGCTCTTAGGAGGAGTGTAATTATAAAAGATATTTCCAACAAATGACTACATTCTTAAGTAAAATATTATTGTTATTGATATGATGGTCAGGTGTTGAGGTTAGTGTTGTTCCGATACCGTTTTTTGGCTCCCGATACCGATACCGATACCCAGGTTTGCAGTATCGGCCGATACCGATACCATACCGATACGTAAGGTTTTTTTTCCTCAACATGAAAAAGCTGTCCTGCCATTGGTTCAGAGCATTCAAGGGCCAATAGGATATCTTAGATCGGCATGCAGTCAACATGTCACATACCAGTGAATTTCGTGCACCAGCAAGACACAAGATGCTGCATCCAAAATCCTATATTAGCGTTGGAATTAATGGTATCGGCATGTTACTTGTGAGTAGTCACCGATACCGATACCACTGTTTTAATGCAGTATCGGCACCTCTGTCGATACCAGTATCGGTATCGGAACAACACTAGTTGAGGTCGTGGTTTAGGTTTTAACAAGATTTTTTTATTTTTTTTTTTTATTTTTTTTTTATATTTGTCATTAGTACAGACTCACAGAGCAGCTCTATAGCCTCCTTTAAAATTCATAACCTGTAAGAATATGACTTTTTTTTTTTTTTTTTTTTTTTAGTATATTTTTAGTCGATGATGGCTGAGAACAACAAAAAGTGGGACAAGAAATAACAATGGATGGAAGAAGGGGAGATGGTGAGCAAAGGCCCAGGCAAGCCAGGGACTTCCTGTGCCAAAAAGGTCGCTGTAAATCTGAGCAGCTACAAGAACATCAGAGGTCAGGCCTTGAGGGGGTCTCCACTCCTCTTGTGTGGTGTGCGTGTGTGCATTAGCCCGTTTCACTTTCAATGCCTGCTCTAATATTCAGTTCAATAGCCTATTAAACCTGTTTGAAAGTCACAACTATTCCAATTACAAGAAGGCTGATTTGGTTTGAATTTTACAATGTAATCTCAAAGAGAAAAATACGTACTAATAAACAAGTCAATACAGTACATGTGGTTTCCTCTACAATTCTCAATGCAGTGTTTTGTATTTTTTATTTTTATTTTTTTATCAGTGCAATCAAAAATTTAAGGGAGCATAATATCAATCAGCTTCTAACGTAAAACCCAGAAATGTACACTCAAGTGCAGGTGCAGATGCATGCGTGCGTATGCAATCTTGCCCTGAGTGTGTGCGCACTGCTCATGTAGATTTACTGCCTAGCCCTGCAGGACAGCTGCATGGAGCAGGAGGGCTTGGTCAAGGCTGCTTCCTCCGCTTGGAACCCAAACGGATCCAGAGCGCTGACAGATACCTGCTCTAAGATGACAAAACACTTCCTCGTCCAGATGATGTCCACATTACATTTGGCTGCATTGCCACCATAATGACCAATAGTTAGTAAATGTGGCAGAGAGGGAACATTATCGACCAATCCCACTTTGACTTTTATCTAAAGAACCTTTCCAAGACCTCATCTTAGGTATTTCTTGTGAATAAAGTGATGATTCAGGCCCAGAACAAATTCCAAATTGCTTTGAACACATCTCATAATCAAAGTATGAAAAAAACAGGAAGGCTACCTGGATGTTCTTCTGTGTGAATGTTTGCCTATAGGAAAATATCTCAAGATGCATTTTCTGCTGCTATCACGGAAATAAGTGGCAGTTGGATGGGAAGTTAACAAGTACATACTGTTCCTATTTACATATTTACTTTCTTAGGAAGAACATTCTTGCGGACGATCTTCTTTGTATTAATTAAGAATGGCCCAATTATTGTGAAGAAGAAGAAAACCAAGACCCACGGCCGCTCATAAGCCACCTGAGAGAGGTGAGCTTATTCAGGATGTTTGAGAAAGCCAAGATTAATTCATTTTCAATGATTTCTGACCATTGGACATTTGTTGTTCAGCCCTGAAGCTTCTTTTTTTAAAACAAACTGTATGTTTTTTTTTTTAAGTACTGTACATTTGACCAACAATTTTTGAGGTAGACCTACCATTAGTGACTTGCAAAATTTGTAATCCCCATTTTAACTTTTTGACCTTTTGCTACATTTCATTTTTTTTTTTTTTTTTTGGGGGGGTAAAAATCAAGACCAAGTGGGACACTACTGTGAAGTATGTATACAATATTTTGCCTTTTATTTATTTTTATTTTTTTTTAACAAATAAACAACTAAAAAAATGGATGTGTGAAAATCACCCTATCATCATCAATCATTTTAGGTCCACATCGGATCATTCAGAAATCATCAAGGAGCTTCTGGAGTCAGTTGGCTGCACTGAGAGAAAAGGGGGTAGGCTATATTTTTGTATATCTTTATTGACAGACTCAAGTCCATTAAGACCAAACAAATAATACAACAAAACACAAGAAACCCAACACGCTAAAATAAGAACACACAAAATAACCCTTGGTTTAAAAAACATACAGTTCATGTAACCAGTATTTCCAGAACAATGAAATGTATCTAAAACCACTTAAAGAGGGATCATTTATCGATTTTATAATTCCGTTACCAGATCTATTAATTTGACACATAAATTTATATATAAAATTCCTTAACAGTGCATGAAATGTTGGAACATTTGCGGTAACAAACAAGAAACTTGCACTCTCCCACCTAGGGTATTTTAACAGAATTCTTAGAGCATCATTATATGCAACCTTAATCTTATTCATTTTCCCTTTTGCTATAGTTGCGCCATAGATGTGGGGAATATAATGGAGTACAGTAGGCTTTAAAGCCATATTATATTATATATTATATTATTTCACACACCATACTTTTTGTTACTTCTTATAAAGAAAAAGGGTTAAAAACATCAAATAAATTTCATTGCATTTCATGACTGGACCCCAGTTGATGTTGATTCTTCACAAAAAATAAAATTTTATACATTTATGTTAGAAGTAGGGCTGTCAAAGTTAAAGCGTTAATAGATTAATTAATCTAAAAAAATTGTCGCATTAATCACGTATTAACGCAGATTAATCGCACTATTTTTTTTTACCGTACTCTTGAACGGAACCGCGGATGGTTACATTGAAGGCTGCGCAGGTCAGTGATGAGGCATTTCCTATGCCTGTTGTTCCAAAACGAGCGGGTGACTCCAGTTGGTGTGCTCGGTGGTAAATTTTGCGTTAAAAACACCCCGACGAAACTTTAGATAAAACAAAAGTAATTTGCATTTCATTAATTAATTAATAATTGCTGAATTGTACCCAATTGATATGATGCTGTTACATTTTGAGCAATACACACATGCATGCAATTGCGTACATGGAATTAAATGTCAAAATATTACGGTATGTTGTATTTATTTTATATTAGGCGAATACGCAAGTAATTTAGCTGATTAATCGTGATTAATCAAAATTAAAAAGTGTGATTAATCAGATTAAATTTTTTAATCGTTTGACAGCACTAGTTAGAAGCCTGAAATGTGGCAAAAGATCAAAAAGTTCAAGGGGGCAAATACTTTTGCAAGGCACTGCACATCTCACTTCCATACTCGACTGATCTTCACACATTCTGCAGGAATGATTTCTTTCGCAGCAAAAACCGCAATGAGCCAATGGCGTTACAGTTCCTTTTTGGTGATCTGCTTTGCAGCTCCCGGTAACAATCGTATGTCGTACGAGCACATATCAGTGTCAGCGTGCCTTTCATATGTGCGCACAGCTCAAGTCACTGTCCTCACACTGTCACAGGAGCACATTGTTATTTTGGAAGTGGCATGTGTTTGTCTAATAGAGGCTCGGGTTTCTTGGGCTTCCAGCAAAGGAGCTGTGATTGATGGCGACCCCCGGCAGACGTCCTCTACCCCCACTTTAGTCCTCCCCACATTTATTTATGACCATGCGCGACAACACCTGAAACCGACTGGCTTCCAAAATTGTCAGACTGTTGAAATTGTGTGCTCACTTATACTCATTCTTTGAACACTTGTTAGGAAACTATGCTAAATTTTATTCTGTAGGTGAATATGATATGCTTCATTTGATAATTGATAGAGCAGGGAAATTTCCTTGATCAAAGGTCAGAGACTTTGATATTCAAGCGGTTAGGCTGGCGGATTGGACTTGGACATGCTGAGTATTCATAAAATGAGAACCTTCCGCAGTCGTGGGACTCTGGCCAATTAAGCACATTACCACTGTTTTATTCTAATAGACGGTGATTTCATTTGCAGACATCCACATTAAGCCTGATGAATATTCACGAAACCTCTTCTGCCGGTCTCTCAGGTGCATATTAATTTTGGAAACGTGTGTCTGGAGTGCAAAGACGTGACCACGGTTCCCTCTTGCCTAATATGCAGATGAATGCTCTTTTCAGCCTTGCGCGAGCCACAGAGGTGCGTTTGATATTTCATCCATGTGAATGACGGTGAGGGGGGGGGGGGAATGAAAGGAAAAATGAATGTCTAACATAAACAAAAAGTACCCTCAATACCCAAGTGTGAACTCTCCGGGGGTTTTGCATAATTATCCTGCAAGTGCGCCTTACCTGCAGATCTCTCATCGCCTGTCAGCGCCCGGCACGCACACCACCAGACGCAAAGCACCAGAGATATACCGACACACACACACTGTCTTTGCTCTCACAGTTTCCCTCCCGTCTTCCTCCCTCTCTTACACACACATACTCCACTCCAACATGTAAAGCAGAGCATCAGCAAAGAGCTCTGTGGTCAACCACAGCTTCCACAAGGGAGATATCTTCAGCTTGTTTCTGACCCGGGCTACAGAGGTGTTAATTGCCCTCCTGAGTTGGCAGAATTTTCAGGGTAAAAAGGTGCAGCTATATCCTTGATGGATCAGCACTGTTACCACCAGTGACTCTTTCCGTTCAACTTGGTGTGCACCGCGCATTGCTTGTGTCTCATTATAACAAAGATGGAAATTATCTTGGATTCAATTATTTTCCTTTTGGGATGTTTGCCTCTTAAGCTTATTGGTGGTCAGGGCTCATGTTGCTGATTTTTCTGCCTAATTCCCACTCAGTGCACCATTCATAATTGCCCAGAGATTGACTTGCAACCAGTCAGGGGTGTTGTTTGTCTTTCATCCTAAATCAGGGAAAAGTCAAATCCGTGTCTCTGGGTAGGTTAAGCTAAATAGAAAATAGATGGAAGGTGAAGACAAATCCATGTTGAAAATCTTATGAAATTAGTTGAGAAAAAAATACAATTATAACTGGAAAAACAAACCTGTTTAGGACGATATTGACAATCAATAATTAAAACTGGGAAAATGTAATCACAGGTAAATTTCCTCAAGACTACCCATATTATGACTCAGTTTGGCCTCCATGTACCCTGTATGGACCCTGTAAGGATGCTCAGGAACGTACTGGCCCATGGCAGCTCAGTCAGTAATAGTTATTTCACTCTCCCGCCATACATACAAACACAATTGAGCGGCAGGTATGGACCGAAGAAAATAATACCCAAGATTTTTGCATTTTATTTATTTATTTTATTTATTTATTTGGTCGACCCCCAGGTGTGGTATGTAAGGTTTGCTGTGGTAGCAACCTAAAATAATAATAATAATAATAATAATAATAATAATAATAATAATTATTATTATTATTATTATTATTATTATTATAGGGTTAGGGTTAGTTTTTAAATTTTTTTAATTTTTTTATTTTTTTACTCAAGATGAGAGCTCTGCTGTTGTATGTTAAGCGCGACCAATCAGTGTGGCGGCTCTTCAACATTTTAAATATTTGTCCAATCACATTTGAGCTGACAAAAGACCACAATTCGAGTCCTGTAAAAGTGTTGCCTTTTTGCCTTTGGTCAAATGTGAAAGGCATTTTGTGCTACTGTACTTGAAAGTGAAAGTAGCCATATTTTCATAGTGTGGAATGGATACAATCAAAGACATTTCTTCACAATCAGTCAGAGTGTACTCATCATTCTAAATTTGGTTTACTGCATTTATAGTCTCTTTTCCAAGGCTGACTAGGCTGCAATCACATTCATGAGAATTGCTGTAATTTCCGCATCATGGCCTTAATTTTTTTAGGCAGGGCAATCCTTCAAAACGTCATTTAATGTAATGTATTTACCTTTAAAGTGTTGGCAAACAATTTGAGTTGTTACTTCACTTAATCTAGCTCTTACTGACCTCTTTTTGACTACAAAAAAAAGTGACATGTAGTCCATTGACTACCATTTACTTGCCCCCACACCTCTTCTTTTTACTACTAGACGATCTAACTCGGGACTTGCTCAACTCTCCCTCCTCAATCAATCTAGTTTACCGAACTGGTGTCTCCCTGGTCGCCAATAAAAAAAAACAAAGTAGTACAGTAAAACACCTGCTTGGACAGAGAGAGAGCAGCACTATTGCGTGGGTCAGTAGCCTAATTAAAATGCATTGCGAGCACAAAAGGCTGGAATACACTGAATGAATGGGTCCTATGATGCCCATAATTCACATAGAATATTTTTATACTGTGTCCTGCTATGGATGAAAAATATCAATGTGAAGGGATCTACTCTGATTTAAATTGGAACATTGTGTTTATTTATTTTTCATTCATTATTTAGTTATTATTTAGTATGGTTTATGTTCGATCTTCAGTCTGCTGTGAGTTGAGAAAATGGTATTTAAATTCAAGAGGTTTTAATGACACAATACTGCCATCTAACGGCAGATATACACACTGTCAATATAAAACGAGGCTGCCTCACAACAGGTAATGAATGTTGGCTTTGGCTATGATCTAATTTACGGACCGTTCCAGCATATAGAACACGATGTTTATCCAGCTTTGTCCGTTTAAAGGCTGGTGTTCAGTGCACTACTATGATTTTTAAAAAAGAACAATTTTAGTATTAAAACTGATATTTCTTATCATATGCATAACACTTGCATAGATTTGAGTAACTTTCGTCATAACGGCTGAAAACATAAAGGAATATATGAAAAAGAATGAAAAAAAAATACTTTTATGCTACTATGGTTCGAGCAATTAGCTTGATGATGCTATTTGTGCTGAATTATGTAGCTCACTGTTTTCCTCTAGATGGCTAAAAAGATTTTAGTAATATTGTTGTGTATAGGTTGAAAGACATATGTGTTGTATATAAAACAAATTATTTTAACAATTACAAGGAAGACTTATCAACAAAACCAAACACGATAATTTGAAACTTTGCCTATGTGGAATATTTGATAGGTAAATTAGTCATCAAAAAGGAGGGACAAGGAAAAAAAAACATTTGAATGTCTGCTCATTGCTCAAGAATTACTATATGTGCTATTTCAAATAATATTTTGGAATCACTTTTACTACAAGTATAAACTAAGAAACATGTGCTTGTTTCTGCATTTTGTTTACGGATTATATGAAATTTCATGGCGGGTGTGAAAATGTCCTCCAATTAAATTGACCACCTTTGCTGGATGATAATTTTACAACACTGTCTGTTATGAGGTACTTCGGCCTAGAACATGTAAGTTTTAAGTTCTGTTCGTCAATGTTCAAAATCTCAGGTGGTGGAGCCATCAATCACTCAAACGTGTCCCACTATCCTATTGATTAGCATAAAGTAATCTGATTAGTTCCTGTTCCTGGAGTTGTGATTGGTGTGACCGCATGATGCAAATGTCAACAAAGGTCATTTTGACAACTTGAATAACAGGATGGTTCGAAAACTGACCAGGAAGATGGACGGAGTGCAGCCAGCCCCAATGTCGCTGAATGTTTCTGTTGGAGCGCCTTCATTGAGCAAAGTGAGCAATGGTGAGCAGTCAATGTGCTCACAGTGACCTCTCATTGTCACCATGGCAACAGATTGACCTGAAAGCGCAGATCCGACAGTCCAGTAACCACATACACAGTTGTTACTTTTTTGCAACACGCACTATAAACGCATGTGTGGCACTTCTAGAAGTGCCACACACGGTTATACACAACTATTATGACGAATGAAAAGGTGACACGTCTGACCCTGCGCTGCAGGTTGCGGGAAGGTCATCGACTCTCCTCTTACGTCCAATCTCGTCGTTCCTTTTAGGGAAAAAAAATATTTTATTGACACTGTGATTAAATGTAGATTTGGAGCAATAAAACAGGTCAGAAGGTGAAAAATGTATGAAGGTGTCATCTGAAAAATATCAAGGGGCTCATAAAAGCACACCGATGGCAGTTGCCACTCCCCCGGCTTGTGTGTAATGACTTCCAATTTCCCCCAAGCTTTATATTTGCTGTACATTTCCGCTGCGGTCCATGTTATCATTCTGAGACAATGACGGCTACATTCTGTTGATGCCTCATGAATGTGCACAAAAATCTGTATTTGTGCTGCTTCACGTCATTATGTTACTTCTGCAGGCCTTTCCCTATAGTCAGAGCGGCCTTCACTGCCAGCGGGGTCCTTAGGGAGCTTGGCCGCCCATGTGGGACCCATTAAAGAGGGGCTGCAGTGGGTGAGAGAGTACAGAATGTGACGGCGGTAGGTCAAAACGCTTTGTGACCAAGGAGGGCCATCATTTATTGTAATTCAGGTCCTGTCAGACTGAAGGAGAAGGAAAGTGAAGTAGCGTGGCGTGCCCTGGTTCTCATCTGTCTGAACCCCCCTCTCGACACCCCGCCTCTCACAGACAATGGCTCCGTGGTTGGAGGAGACGGAAGAAGGAGCCATCGTCCATGCATCAATCTATTTTCATATACTGTGTCCCAGCTGAGTCAAAACCTTTGCTATGACAATTAAGTGGTCATGCTTGTCGTATGTTCTGTGCTTGTGTTTGGACTCAATTCACACGACTAAGTAACAGCATCAGCACAAGAATTAAAACCACAGTAGCTATTAACATAACATAATGGTACACCTGCACAAACTTGTAAAAATTTACAGCAAGGGTGGGCAAACCTTTGTGCTCAAGGGGGACATTTGATTTTTTTTTTTTTTGAGTACAGATGTGCCAGGTCATTTATAGATGAGGCTTTTTTTAAGGCGCTATTTAAAAAAAATATATTTAAAAAATAAATTAATAAGTCTCCACTTAAAAATGGTATTTAGAATGACTTTAATTTTAACAATTAATTATGCAATAATACATTCATTCGGTTGTCCTGTTCATTAAAGGCACAAAAAATAACAAAATGAAATTTAACCAGTTATTCAATTATAGACGTGGATTAAAAAAAACACAAAATTAATATATTAATATTTTTAATGAATTCTAGGAAAAAAAAAGATAATGCAGAAAATACTATTCAAAAATAACAAATGCAAATGTGTTAGCTGGATTAAAGCATTAGAAGCTGCCTGTGGACCACACTTTGCATTTTGCTCATTTACACAGATAACAATACTCTGTTTGATTGACACTGAAATGATTACCGAGAGCACGTTTTAACACTGCCCGCTTTTTTACATTATTATTATTATTATTATTATTATTATTATTATTATTATTATTATTATTATTATTATTATTATTATCACCATCATTAGTATTAGTGGTAGTAGTAGTCTTTATGGGGTGTGCTATGGTGGAACTAAGAGCTGTTTGGTGCCTAATTTAACAATATGATTTGCTGCAGTGAAGACTACAAAGCAATGAAGTGAAGAAGAAAACTACCCAATTTCAATTTGGATGAAAATATTTTCTCTAGAAAATGTTTTTTGTTAATTTATCTTAACATGTATCGTAACAGACACAACAACAAAATGCTCTTCCACTAGATGGCAGAACGTACATAATTATCATGTGTATCCCTTTTTTTTTTTTTTTTTTTTTTTTTTTTTCCCCCCCAATGTGAAATATATGCCTTGGCTCAGCAAAGGTCGGGGAAGACTGCCATAAGATATTCTTGGCAACACTTACTGTCACCAAAAGGATACCATACTTCCTGTGCAGTGAACCATGAATATGTGCAGTATTATGCTGTGAGGTTGTTTTCTTTAGCTAAATCTGGTGGGCCTTTTGACAAAATGGACGGAGTTATCAACAGTTTAAATGGCAGTTAAGGATATCACAAAGTCAAGAAAAGCCTACTAGAACACTTTAAATTAATGAAAACGTTTGTCCAGGAGCCTAATTTTTGTCAAACAGCAACATCATGTTTTTGCAATGATGATAAAATGTAATTACAATAACCTGAATGAATAATCCACATCAATTTCAAATAATATCTGCCTTCGTTCACAATAATTAGAAGTACGTAATTCTCTTTCTTTCAGATAACACATTTCCTAATGTCTTCAGAGACGCGCTTGTAGCCAGATTAGTTGTAATTATGAAAATTGCCAATAGAGGGCAGCATCTTCATTTTCAACATAGCGATAGAAGTGGAACTGAAACGCCCTAAATCACTAGTTCCTCACAGCCATTATACTACTTGTTAACAGTAGGATTTCAAACATTTGGTGCGGTATTGAAACAATGTGTTTGGGGGTTCAGATTTAACAGCTGAATTTCCAAATAAAACCTTATGTCAGCCATCCCTTTAAAAGTCTTCAACCAGACGTCAATGGACAATGATCTGTCTGTGTCCACACGGGGGCAGTGTTTAGCCCTGGTTTCATATTGGTCGCCCCAAAAACAAAAACAACAATTTAGCAGAGCACAAACTGTCCCACTCAATCAGTGCCTCAATTCAGTACTACAGAGGAAAGGCCTTTGTCAAAATCCCACCTTGAAAAGGCACAAAGTCAAACAATTGTGAGTGTATTCGGTGAGCTTGTTCTTCAGTCAGGGGAGCTTTGAGGATAAACCGACACGATCTTGGCCCAAAAATAAGCTTTTTCCCTCTTTGGCTTTGAAACGGGATCTTAAAAACAAGAGGCTGGTCCAGACACTCTCTAATTAGACGGTCTGCAGATGCTTGGACACACATGTGCATGCATGTAAAAATACTGGAGAGATCAAAGAGGACAAAAACGAACATTTTGAGTACACTTTAGCTTCTCTGAAGAAAAAAAAAAATGAAACAAATGTTTTGGAAGCACTTTTTTTTCCTTTCTCTTTCCCCTAAGCGATGTCACTTAGTGCTCTGAAAGCCATGAATGCGGCTTGTGCGTGTGTTTGTTTATGAGTGAAAGGCTGGCTGTCATTTTCTATCTATGGCCTTTTTCAGCAAAGTGTCAATGATTAGCGACGCAGCGCTCGCTATCCTTTCTCATGCTGATGTTGTTCAGTTTCACCCCACAAAGAGCATGCATCAGACGTACAAAGGATGGCTTCACGCAGGCCCGTAACCCGCTGTCTCCGTCCCCTCTCTCACACACTTACACACACCCACACAGAGTCCCATTTGAGTGACTCAAAACAGTCGTTCTTGTCTTGTGTACTGGCGCATTGAGACAGAATCGGCAAGTTTTTCTACGTATTTGCGTTTCATTCACAAGTATGCAGTGGTTATATGAAAATGTGGCCCCTTAGTCTCTTTGTGTTTTTGACTGCGTTCTCATGGTACACTTTGCCTGAATATTAGCATTATTACGCCATGTTTAATTTATAATTGATAATATGATTTATTCATTTTTGATAGCAAGAATTTAGACAAATACAAGCAGTGTGAAAATGGAGTGCCGATAAAATTGAAATAGAAAAGTACTGTCACAGTTGTAGCATCATATACTGAATGTCATGTAAAATTAAGAAAGTGTCATGTTTGGTGTTTACCATATTTGATCAAAACATGACTTTTGTTGTAAATTGACAGAGGTTCCCCATTTTGTGCTTCTACACTGACTCGTATTAGAATAAATTCATCTTTTGCATAACCTCGTTTCTCAACAAAAATTAGGTTACCTTTTATGAGAAGGTCACGTGAGGCGAGAGGGACATGAATAGGATTTTTGGCAGTTATGGACAAATCATTTTGTCTGTTTTTCACTCTTTTACTTTTGTCTGTTTAAAAAAAATCACAGCTTGTGTATTTGTGCCATTTGCTTTGTTTGTATTTATTTGTATAGTGTTAAAAATAAATAATTGAATATGGTATTGTTAGACTGAGAATTGATAGAAAATGTATGTTTTTTTTGTTTTTTTAAAGAGGTTTCCTATTTGACCTAAAATTAACTTTAGGAAATGTATCAAATATATGTATATATATATATATATATATAACTTGATTGCTTATAACTGATTCATCAAGCAAATGTTTTTTTATTACTATTAAGTATTGTATTATTATTATTATTATTATTATTATTATTATTATTATTATTATTACTTGGGAGCTGACAAATGAAAACACATTTTGGGTCTTGCCGCGGGCTATTGACGTCAAACATGCGCACACAAATGCAGCACATTCTCACCGAATTTCCCTCCCCATTTACATAAATCAACGCATGAAGCATATAATTCTCCATGTAAGGGCAATTTAAAGGGACATTATGGCCTGCTTTAAAATCTCATTAGCAGGGCAGCTGCACTTTGCACCCCATGCTGATGACCAAGGCTGTCTTTTTGTTTTGGTTTTTGTACGAGAGGCCCCCAAACACAAACCTTAGCCCCCACCCGTAACCTTCCCCACCACCCATACCTCGACTAGCCCAGGATGCTTTTAAAAAAAAAAGAAGAAGAAGAATAGGAAAGAAGAAAAGAATATTACTCATACACACAAAAAGAAAAAAAACATTGGGACAAGTGTCATGCAATATATTTCCAAGAATGATGAGCAATAAAAGGTGCAAAAAGTAAACAACAGTAATATAATTCCATTAGAAGCTGTGCTTCTAAGCTACAATGTAAAAAAAAAAAAAAATCCTACAATAACAGAATTCCGATGTTATTTTATTTATTTTACAGATTTTTCCTATATTTTTAAAATATCATTTAATTTTCAAAAATATACTGAGATTTTATATACTAAATGTAAAATAACTAACTGTGAAAACACACAATATTTCTGTTCTTTTCACCAAAAAATGCATTAGAAATACATATATTTGTTCTTCAAATATGTTCACAAATGAATCTTAATTTACACAAATATTTGTCTTGCTCAGTGGTACAGTGGTCATCTAGTATCCCTGATATTGTGGATTCGATCCCCTTTGTGAACATGTCGAAGTATCCTTGAGCAAGATACTGAATTTTGAATGCTACGTCATCAGAAAAATAGGGGAAGCAATGTAATTTTATGAGAAGTAAGTAAGACTACTTTTCTGTTATTTTACTGTATTTTTTTGGCACCTCAGCTGCCGGAATAGTATAGTGTTTTGTTTATTTATTTATTTATTTTTTTATTTTTAACAGTATAACGGTCTCATGTAACGTAACTACAGTACTGCAGTGATATGTCGTTCTTCCGATGCCCAAATTATGCTGTTAATTATGTTTTTGACTGTTGCTTATTCCATCTGCAGAGATTCCCATAGAGCTTATAGTAGTTGATATGAATTACAGTTCTGTCATATTTTTAAAATTCATTTTAGAAGGGGAAACCTACATTTATTAAATTAAACGGTTAGGTTGTATCATAGTACAACTCAAACGCGTAACGTCATCTGCTTCTTGAAAAAAATAAATAAGCTAGTATTTCCCCTCTTGCGAGATAAAAAAAAAAAAAGATACATAACAGAAGGAAACGTACTGGTTCCTAGTTCTCTCCCGCTAGGAAACATAAATCTATATCATTACATTCAGTCGTTTCTGACTATGTTCACACAATGACATTATTTTCCACTTGCTGTCAAAAAATATGTGAAAAAGACCGTTTTACACCCACGCTTGTGTCTTGGAGCATTCACTTCATGGTAATAATACACTGGGTAAGAAAATGTTGCGAAGCCTGAAATATGCATTCATATGATGGCCACTTTGTCACACCCTTGAATAGACCTCATTCTGGCATTGTCACTATGAATTTGCTGTTAGATTGTCAGTGTTGGGAGGGGAAAAAGGGGGCGAAAAAAGAAAAATTGCATAATTCAGAGAGGTGTGGAATTTAGCAAGTACGCTTTATAAACATTCCCAAAGTTTGCAGCCTGTATTTTATGAGAAGGTCACATAAGGCGAGATGGAGAGGGACGAGAATAAGATTTTGGCAGTTATGGACCTATCATTTTGTCTCTTTTTCACTCTATTTTTTTTTCTCTCTCTTTGCTTTTTGTCTGTTTTTAAAAAAAAAATCAGCTTGTGTCTCCACCAAAAAGAATGAGAAAGACCTCCAATTTAAAACACATTCAATTAAGCTGTCACAAAATACTGTCTGCACTAGACTAAATAAGCAACTTATTGTCTAAAGGTTTGTTTACAAAACTGTGTGTTGGTTAGTGACATCAATGTTGCTTTCGCGGTCTCCATATGTGCCAACATGAAATGGATTTAGAATAATTCAGTGGAGCATTTACATGCATTCATGTATCAGACATGTTAAATAACTGGATCTCAAGAAGGATTGTTTTGAATTTGGGAATATTAAAAAAAAAAAAAATATATATATATATATATATATATATATATATATATATATATATATATATATATATATATATATATATATATATATATATATATATATATATATATATATATATATATATACGGCAGTGCTGTTTCTCACCACTACAAATTACAACTACATGTTTTTTCACCTCTCCTACAGTGTCAAAACTGAGCATGATTAAGTTTAGACTAAATAAGTAAGCTTTTGGCTGAAAATTTGTTTACAAAACCACGTGTTGATTTCTGGCATTCTGTGTCAAAATTGCTTTCACGGTCTTCATATGTGCCATCACAAGAGATGTATTTACACTTTGCGTTCATGTGTCAGACATGTTGGATCACAACTAAGATTACTTTACTTTGTTAAGGTAAATAGGCATTTGGAATTATTAAAATATAGATGTCAGTGTGATGCAGTGCTGTTTTTCGCCACTAAAAAAAAATTACAACTACATATTTTTGAACACCTCTCCTACAGTGAGCATTATTAAGTTTAAGTCAATGCAGCTTGAATATAGCTCTTGTAAGTGACATAGTTTGATCCAAATGTAGTTATTTTTCATATTAATCTTCCCTTTCACTAATATCTTCACTGAATTGCTCCCACATATAAATTACACCAAATGTGCTTTCTTTCCCCATGAATTAGCTGTAAGCTATTTGACATGTTCCATGCAGAAAGCGAGCAAAGAGAAAGAGAATCAGATATGATTGAAGCTCAGTCGTCCCTCCACCTGATGCGCACATCCACCAGATCGACTGATAGAGACCGATGGCGAGCGTACACGCCCCAGACAGGATATTAGGTAGGACGTTTCCTTCTTCCACACGCCACAGGCAGCCCCTTCTCACGTCCGTGTTCTCTGCACAAGACAGAAGAAAAGATAAAGACGTGAGTGAGGCTGACAGGCTGCTGGAATCACCGCCACCGTCGCAGTTTTGATTTTGAGGCGGTTTCTGATTTGATCCTGAGAGGTTGATTAGTGTTATTATTGCCAAACAAGGGATGATGTTCATCTCCATGTCTGAGATGCAGAGTGAATTATAGCTTCTTTTTTTTTTTCTTCTTTGCTTGCTGGACAACTGAACCTGTTGAGATTTTTTTTTTGTTTTAACAACCACAACAGTCATTAATATTGTTCAACAAAAAATTGTCAATGCTAACATTACATTTTACCACACACTGTTTAAACTGGTAGTTCTGATTTTAAGTGTTTGCATACAACACAATATCAAACTAAAATAAATAAATAAATAAATAAATAATCTAATCTCTATCTTTTGTATACATAAAGAAATATTTTAAAAATATATTTTATCATATTATATTAAATATTATTTTTAATTATATAAATTAAAAATTATAAATAATTATTTAATAAATAAATAGATAGATAGATAGATAGATTATTTATCTATCTATTGCACAAATAAATAAATAAATAAATAAATAAATAAATAAATAGTAACTACATAAATAATCTAATCTCTATCTTTTGTATACATAAATAAATAAATATTTAAAAAAATATATTTTATCATATTATATTAAATATTATTTTAAATTATATAAATTTAAAATTATAAATAATTATTTAATAAATAAATACATAAATACATAAATAAATAAAAAGACTTCCACAGTACATGCTTATATGAATGTAGTGTCTAGTTAAAGTGCCTGGTTCAGTACAGTGAGCCGTAAGAATTTTAGTGTGCATGCATGCATGCCAGTGGTCCGTGGATGTGCATTCCACATGTGCAAACATATGTGCATGCATGAAAGAATATTTCCTCTCATATGACTCTCTCTACCTTGATTGGTAATAGCGTGCATGGACACCATAAATCTCTCCAGTGTTTCATTCCGTTTTAAATCAGCAAGTTCTACAACTAATAGTGTGCAAATGAGTAACTCTTCCCAACTTCCCATATTACCCCTCGCTGTGACTTTTTATTCAGCTTTATTATAAAAATGACCTCATTACCATGTAAAAGTGCATCCATATGTGCATGTTGCGCATCTGCATGTGAACAGACACATATTTTGCAGCTAGCCGAGCGCGATTAAAATGTGAATGCCAATGAGACGGGCAACATCGTGCAACGTATGTTCGGATCAGATGGGCTGTAAGCCGCCTACACCCATCCCCATTTAACACAACTGTGGCACCACAACAACAGACCAACAATGTTAATGTTTTTCTTTATTTCTCTGGGAATGCAACGGTCCAGCATCGGCACATTTTATGATATTCTACTGGCTGCCAAATATGGTGTTCTTGGTAAATATGGTTTTAATCCACATGCAAAAACAGATAAAATTTGCAGAAACTCACTCATGGTTTTGACTTGAATATGTACATAAATGAATGGGCATAAAATTAATTATTAAAATACAATTAATTTAACTTAGTCAATGAGTCAAATAGTAAAAAATGTGATTAATCGTGATTAATTACAGAATATAGTGGGATTAATTCATTATATATATATATATATATATATATATATATATATATATATATATATATATATATATATATATATATATATATATATATATATACATATATATGTGTATGTTCCCCAACAGTGTGATTTTACTCTCTGTCATATTGCCTCTCCTTATCCTGTCCTCTTAAATGCAGCCTACTGTAATTGCCTTATACACTGCAAGTTAAATGAGAAAATGTCTGGCAAAGTCAATCACCGGGTGCAGGCTATTTGCTCTTGGCGCAGATTATTTCACTGAATGAGTCCCCAAAATGGGATCATTATGGAGTGGCCTTTATAATGAGGGAATGACAGAGTGTTAGTCTAAATAGGCACGATTCTTTGTTAGTTAACTATTTCATTCATTTAATGTTCACCATTCGATCAGTTTGCCTTCCCGCAGGATGGAGTAGGATGCTTGTGGCACATTTAGGAGATAGTTTAAAAGAACATAATGAACAGAGGAGGTAAAATAAATGCAAGGGAGTAAAAGACATTTTGGAGCCTAAATGATTAAATAAGTAAATGACTTGTGGTATGTGTTTTTTTGCAGTCAAGTTTGTACATTTTCTTTAACTTAAATAAGAATTTTTCATACTTATAAATGTCTTTTTGAGTATGCATCTCTGAAACGTACAATGTGGCTGTGAGGTTAGAAAAAAAAAAGACAAACATCTACAATATAGATGAAATAAAACAAACTCTTATTGGGTTATCAGTGAATGCAGTCACAGCTATGAATCAGCATCTGTGGAAGAGAGACAGTTGGAGCAGTGAAACAGCTCATTGCAGACAGAGATGCTCTTGTGTGATACATGCAACGTCTGTAAACAAGCCAAACATCCGAAAAGTGGGCTTATTCTTAGGCTATATAGGAGTTTCAGTTTAATGAGTGCACGTTGTTAATTAAAAAAATAAAAAACAAACAAAAAAAACAAAAAAAAGACTGCATCTTTATTGACAAAGTTCAACTAAAATAAAACATATTTGAAGCCCAATTGACTAATGATAATTAGTATGGTTGGTACAGTTTTACTGTAATTACACGCATGTAAAACAATGAATCTATGTTGTTGTGAACAGTCTAGCCAACATCATTGGATTTCAAATCTTGCCCGTTATTTATTTATTTATTTATTTATTTATTTTATACAGAGAGGAGCTGGAAGCGTTCCCAGTTTCACGGTAGGCTGAAGCCCCAAGTGATGACTTCACCCCTAGATGACCTAATTGGGTAACTGTCACGACATTACAGCTAAATCCTCCTTATATAAAGCTTTGACTTTGAATCATGCTGTGAATCGCCTTCTGGGATTTGCATTCTTTTTTCTTCACTTAAACAGTGTCAGAGGACAAATAATTAATAATAAAAAGGGGGTGGCAATTCTTGAGAGGACCGGCGTATGGCAAATCAAATCTTCAGTCCTGTCACTTTAATGTTCATGACAGACTTCATGACTTCCTTGAAAGGTCATGAGCAACTTCACAAACAATATGGGTGCTAAAGGTACTGAGATGATTGTTGAAATTGACTGTTACCAGTAAAAGCATTGGTTACAACAGTGATTATATCTATTAAAATACCAACAACACACAAATGTAGTCTTTATATTATACAACACGACTTTGACATATTATGAGCTCTATTTTAGTCCTAACTGTGCAAATGGGTGGAGTTTTCATTTGGTATTTTGTTAGACTATCCCATTTGCACTGTTGTGGAATGGAATGCAGCCAACTCCCCGACCAATCGAAGTGGCTCCCCTCATTCTGTTTAAAAGGACAGTGGCGCACACAGTGCTTGACATTGCGGCAGCAGAAATTGACTCATTGGAGTCCATGTATGAGATTGATGCACACAATGTGCATTTATACAGGCGGATGATTTAGTCAAACTGTGCAATTGATGTGAGCCATTGGAGACCCACAGTTATACCGTGATAGGGTCTGCTATTAAAATATTTTTAAGATTCTAATGATAATTTGTTTAATTAACAGATGTATCTGCCTGTGCCTCGACCAAATGTATCAAAATTGTTCGGTATTTTATGTTACAATTTGCGCCATTATTTGCAAGTTTAAAATCCACAACTCCATCTGCTGGTATGTCCTGCGAGGTGTAGTGCTGTCTACCTAAAAACTACGCTAAAATAGACTTACCTCGGCACAAAAATAAAGATGCGGCCCACGCCATCCTGTTTTGTCCATGTTAGTCTAACACTGGAATGCTTTCTACGCAGGGAACACACTGTGTAAATGTAGCCTGATTGCTTTACCCAGTCTTATTTGTTATTACTCAGTTAAGTTGGGCGCGCTTTGTTAAGCCCCCAAAGTCACGTTTACCCAATCTCATTTAAACCTAAACATGGAAAAATGTTTTTTAATACTTTATCTTTCACTCCCAAAAATGTGTTTACACGATTTTTATGTTTGTTTGTTTTATATAATAGCATACAAAAGGCATTGATGCAGCTTCTGATATGAAGAGGTGGCTTAAAGCAATGGTAGTTATTTAAAAACAAAAAAACAGCCAGCAGGTGGCCATTAGTATAAGAGATCAGCCAGGACCAAGTTGCAACAAGCTCTTTTTGTTAGTGTTTTCACCAGGAATGTGAATATTGATGGAACTTAGCTATATTCTAATGCTAATTGCTGAAAACGGATACAGATACCTGATGAAAGAAGAGACTATAATATTTATTTTGATAGGTTCCATGTTTTTTTTTTTTTTTTTTTTTTATAGCAATAGAACAAAATATTCTGTGGGCCTTGCAAAAATCAGTCAAAATCCAATAAAACAGCCAGTAGCGAAAGGGGGTTGCTTCAGTAAAAATGGCTGAGAGTGAATGAGTTAAGTGTAATAAATCTTTTTTAACTAGTAATATTGAGATTGAATCAACAGTAGGCCTTTTGCTCGTTGTTGCTATAAAAAAAAGAAAAGAAAAAAAAAAGCATTTTAATGTGCTTTCATTTTTTCAAGACTCATCTGACTGCACAATTTAGCCGAGTTTCTATTATTCGGTTCATGTTGTTATTACTATATCAACAAAATCCCTTTATGCTTTTCCCTACAAAATACCTGTACTCATGGTATTATTTGTGTTTCATATTTTTGCAATGAGCTCCATTTACTAAGTGACTGAATGAGAATTTATTGTAAAATGATGACTTTTTGTAACTCATTATGAGCTCTTTGTGTATGAAGCTTAAATAGAAGAAAAATAGTGGCTCAAAATATGAACAATGCAAAAACATTTCCACTTCTTGGCAGTCATTCTGGTCAATAAATCAAGTGAGGAAGAAAGTCTTTTGCAAAGATAAGTCCAACAACCTGTCGTTTCTTTGTGGTTACCTGGAGGATGTCCAAGGCTGGTGTACAACCACGTACTTAATTATTGCTTGCTTATGTTCTTCTTGTCAAGAATTGTTGGTTGGATGCTTTTGTTTGGTCACAGAGGACGTGAGGGCAGAAGTGGTTGTCTGAGTGTCTCGCCCTCTTCTGCCCTGTCAATGTCAATCACGTCTGACTCTGACAAGACTGACAAGAAGATTTGGACTTTAAACAAATTCTAAGGTGACTGGCGCTTGGAAATATGCAGATATATTCACACGCCTCAGGATAGACTTGCCAAGACTGTGGGGATGTTGTAAAGCTCAAAAGATGTGGAATAGGACAAGCATGGAAAATGAAATGACAGTAGGGGTAATGGAATTACTTTTATTTTTAAATGAATGGGTTTCTCAAGATTGTAACTTAGTGGTGTCATGCCTGCAATCACGCCAGAGTTAAGTTTGAGTTCATGACCTGTTAAGTTGGGTTCATGACCGTGAGGTCAAGTGTCTGTTCTGTACTGATGTAACAAGTGTCTGTTTTGAACTGATGTAACAGCATCTAGTTTCAAGTTACTGTTTTTTGTTTTGTTTTGTTTTGTTTTGTTTTTTTGCTCTGTGACAGTTTGGTGATGTTAGGACCTATGTGATGTTGATCTTTAGTCCTTTATTTAGCCACAACCAGTCAGATCGATTTACTGTCTGTAGGAGCAGTCTGAGAATTGCGTGTGTTTGCCGGATTATTGCTTTCTGTCCCTCTGTGCAACTCTCTTTGTTTCTCGTCTAGTCAAGTTTGTCCTACGCCTCTCGATGTTAATAAATAGTAAAAACCATATTTGTGTCTGCACTTTGGGATCCAACCTCCAGCACATAACAAGTGGCATTATGAACAAATTCTACAGTATGTCCGTAAGTCAGTTTCAGGGGTTCGGCAGAGGTCAAGACACACAACTGACTTGAATGATTTGTGAGATGCCTCAGTTGGCATATTGTCCTGTCTGTGCTGCTCTGCAATCAACTTGTGGCTGTTGTGACGGTACATCTTGTGATTTATTTATTACTGTAATCCCTTCACACTAACTATGTCAAGCAAAAAGAAAGAAAGTGGTCGGACGAATCACACTTATAACAGAATGTACGGTGTTCCACAGGGTTCAATTCTGGGGCCTCTGCTGTTGTCATTGTATCTGCTGCCCCTGGGTTCCATCTTAATAAAACATTGGTGGTTGTTTTAAAGTGTTCTATAAATATAGAGTGGAGTTGAGTGATGGGAGTCAGCATCCTAACTGCATAATTTTCAATACCAAGTTGAGCAATTCTAGTCCAGTCCAAGTAGCCATCTAGCAAAACTGAGAAAGGCTTCATTCAGATTTGCATTCCAGTTTATTTTGTTCACCACCTTGAAGAAGGGTTCAGTGAATGCGCATAGGAAACAGGTGGAGTTCAGTACCACTCTACACGGTTAAGAACGACTGGGCTAGAGGTTGTGTCCACCGACACTTTTTCTCCACACATTTCTTGCTGCACATTTCCTCTAAGAAACAATTCAATATCATTCCGCACACTAGTGTACTTTGAAGGTAGAGTTAATCTCAGCTAAATAGTTCAAATCATGAAAAGCCAGCAACACATAAGACGCTCCTCCAACATCAGCCTGTAATGTTTCTATATGAGAAATGCTATTTCAAAGTAGCTGTGGAGAGATTATAGTAAAATGACTTAAGACGGAGTACAGTATTAGTAAAAGCTGGCGTCAAGAACTGTCACGGCCCGAAAGTATTGTAATAACCATGTAAATTAAACGTAAAGGGTGCAAAACGCTACAAACAGTATTTCAAATACTTCAATTAAAGGGTCACTATGTATCAGTCACTGCATAACATTTAGACATGTCTTAAAATGTATTTTGGTTCTTGGTGATGATGATATGCGTGTGTGTCATGGGGGCGGAATTGCCGTTGCGTTGATTGAGTCACATCCAGCAGTGCTGCTGCGGTTGCAAAACAGCCCCCGGTATTAGGATGTATAAACAGGCTTATAAAAGGAGCACTATTTGACTGTTCATTTTCATCCCCTTAACAGTAAACAAGGCGGAACAGGCCCTGACATCCACAAATAAATAGAGACCCAACACACGCAAAGTTAGATACCGAGGCGGGCTGCTTGAGTTAAGGTCAATCCTGTTTAAATTACATTGGTAGTCGGACAATTTTTTTTCCTCCCCTTTTTTGCATTTTGTTTGCAGAGCTTTTCTGCCCAGGGAATCATGTATTCTTAAATCTGACATTGTGCTGTTTGTTGCATTGTCGGGCACGGCATATTATGCGTGTGCGCGCACCAGCCACTGACTATTGTCAGTTACATGCACAAAGATTTAGCACAATGGCGGTATGACAGAAGCCTGTGGGGGAAAATTATCCAATATCAAATAACTTTATGGATTTTTGAGACACACGAATGACACAAAATGATGTCATGAACTTTTTTAGATGTGAAACCAGAATTAAATAATAATACTTTAACTTTTATAAAGCATAGGGGCTGACCGATATAGATGTGTTTGAGGCTGATGCAGAATTTTTGGCAAAAAAAAAAAAATGATTACTGATTAATCGAGCGATTAATTAGCATTTTTCTTCAAAATTGCATCAAAGTAATAGCGATTTTCTATTTATTTATATTAATATTACTATATTTTACATAAAAATGCAATTAAATGAACTAATTATATGATATTTTACACCTTTATATTTACTTATTTATTTACTTATTTATGTATTTATTGAAACAAAAACTTTAGGTTGTGAACAGTGACCTCCTGGCCAATTTCTTTCACAGCTTGGATTGCTCACATAAATATTGCTTGTAAAAATTAAGATTTGCTTTGTTTTGCATGAACTTATCAACAAAAGTCATTTATATACATTTAATGATACAAAGTTGTAGGATAGAATTATGTATAATGAATGAATAATGAGACCAGTTTTACTTGTGTACAACTGCTCAAAATAGAGTACATAAAGTTTAAAAAAATAAAAAAATCTGCAAAAATCCAAAACCAATGATTTTGGCCAATGTTTCAAGGGCTGATACTGTAAGCGCATGAATACATAAAATAGGTTAGACACAAGAGACAAAACATTTTATATATGCATTTTGGGTCTCCTAGATATGTATCCTTCCTGACGCATTCCTGTCTGACATGCCCTTGGGCAAGGTTTATAAATCCCCTGAGTGTTGGAAAATGTATAGTGTGTCATTTGTGTATGCGTAATAGTATGATGAGTGAAATCACGTCACTGTCTTAACTAGTCTCCTACTACTTTTTAAAATCATCATGACTAAAATGTGCCCCTGAAGGTCAACTTGTGACAAAAATGAAATTGCTAACAAAGCAACATTTTCACAAGCCATTTAAAATTGTTCACACTCCTTCCACACATGCTGATTTACAACATGAGGTTGGAAATATGCCACTCATAAGGATAACGATGATTATCACAATAGAGGAGTGGTTATTTATGAGACGTCATTGAGGAACCCATTTAAACGACGGCAAGCGAGACAATGCAAGCCAGCATGTCTTAATGAGAAATCCCAGCCTGGCTCTTTTAAAACGGCACAAAAACAAAGACGGGATTAAAAGCATGGATTGAAATGGTAAAGCAAAGTCAAATACATTTGTTAGTGTAAGGCAACGCATACTCTCATCTCCCTCCTGTGACCTGCTCCCGGTTATTTATGATGTTGAAATTAATCTCACTTAGCACGATGGGCTCTCGAAGAGGCGCCCTCCTTCTTAGGCGGCCGCCAAGAGAGGGATGAGGGAGACTGAAAAGTGGTGAGAGAGACAGCAGAGCCACTGAGGACTTATTCAAATCCTCCCTCACAGATTAGCAATCGCGCCTTGACAAGCGGCCCTGTGAGTTATTATTTATTACATTTTTTTTAATCGAATCTGTTTCTTACCCACGTGTCAGAGATTGGTGGGGGGCGGGTGGGCGTTGGCGAGGGTAATCCGTTTGGAATTTAGTGTGGTGAGGCAGAAGACAAACTCGCCAGTGTGTCAGAGTTCTGAGGATGCAGAAAGTTAAACATGCAAATGAGGTTTATGGGCTTGAAAGCTGCTGTCTATGCAATTGCCACTCTCTTGGCATTGTTTGCCCTAGATAAATGGAGGTTTTTATCACAGGCCCATTGGGAGGATACATAATGATGGCTTCTGAATTAAACATATTATTTGACAGACCTGTTAATGCAGGGGTGTCCAAACTTTTTCCTCAGAGGGCCACATACAGAAAAATAGAAAGCTGCAAGGGCCATTTTGATTTTTTTAAAGTTATTTATTAACACATTCATTGCCAGACCAGCAAAAAATGCATCATTTGACGCATTTTTCTGTCAATGGCAGTGAATGAGTTAACCGTGGAAAAAAATCAATGAAGCAATTATAAATTGTTGATATAATGATCAGTTACTTATTGAAAACTGCTAACAGTCACAAGGCAAATAGTGACCCCTGTGTGCCACTATAATAGATATGCCTCTCCACTGAGCAGCTGCTTATCCCAACTTGACATTCTGAACCGCAACAAGAACAATCGGTTGTCAACTGACTACACCTAAGAACCATATTCTAATGTGATGTTTTCACAAATTGGACCTTGACACTAAGCAACAAGTGGATGAAACTATTTTTATTTCTGAAACTGAATTATTGGCTGCAAATTTGTGTCTTTGCATAGCTAGAAATGTCTAATCCACCCTTTTTTTTTTTTTTAAACAGCATTGAAAAATTATTTTTAGTATTTGCCGCGGGCCGCCAAAAAATGTATGGCGGGCCGCAAATGGCATGCATCTCTAGAACAACTATTTTTCAGACTGCTATCTAGCATGAGTTTATCATGTTTTGGTTCCATGTGGATAAGTTTTGTTTGGTTTTAGGTGTTTGTAGTGTTTTGTCCTGAGTTCTCCCCGTGTCTCATTGTAGTTAACCTTGTCTACATGCATGTGTCTTCACTTCCCTAATTGGTGCCCTCTGCCTGCTGTGTTTCCCAGGTGTGTCTTGTTAGTGTGCCGTTCGTGTTGTATTCCTCGCGGGACGGTGTCGGTGCCAGGCGATTGCGCCCGTTGGCCGCATGCCTGCACCAGCGCGGTTTCTGATAGGGGAATATCTGTGCTATCCAACTGCTCCACTGGACACCTGCAGGTCATTTGTGTTTTTTGCGCCAGGAAAACAGGCAGCATTTTTCATAGCCCCTCGATGGATATCGGTGGAGCTGAGGACGCGAACTTCGCCGAAAAGCGCGGTGCTGTGCGCGGCACGCGGACTAGATGGAACTTCGGCGCTTGGAGGAGAGGCAGTTTGGATGAGACTGGAAAATTTGACCATCACGAACGCAGCAGCTGCTTGTTTATGAGCTAGCTTATAAGCAAACTTAGCTTGTAGCAGACGTATGTGACGTCATGTACGTTGAGATCATGTCTCTGATCAACTGCTGAAAGGAGACTGATTCTGCCCTCTTTCATCTGTAACTGCTTCAAACATCAAAGCGTATGTAGGAATGGAATAAAATTTATTTGTTGTGATTGTATTTTATTGTATTGGTGTTAATGTTTTATGTTTGTTTTTTTGTGTTTCTGTAAAGCGCTTTGTGATAGCTGAGGCTGTTTGAAAGCGCTATATAAATAAACTTGAGTTGAGTTTTTAGTCAGTGGGGTTTGTTCACGCGTCGTGGTAGCATTGCATTGTCTTGTCTTGTTCTGATGAGGTGCGCTGTGCTGGTAGAGTTTACATCTAGTCAAGTTTTTCCACGTCTAGTCAAGTTTTTCCAAGTCTAGTCAAGTTCTCCATGCCAAGACAAATTCTCCACGTCAACTCAAGTCTGTCCACATCGACTCAAGTCTGTCCAGGTCAACTCAAGTCTGTCCACGTCTAGCCAAGTGTGTCCACGTCTAGCCAAATCTGTCCACGTCTAGCCAAGTCTGTCCACGTCTAGCCAAGTCTGTCCTGCCAAGTCTGTCCACACGCTGCTCAGTCTGTTCTGCTAAGTCTGTCCATGCCATGCCAAGTATATCCACGTCATGCCAAGTATATCACGTTCAGTCTGCTCACGTCCCATCCGGTCTTCTATTTGGTTTTAGTTAAAGTTATTCTCATTCCTGTTTGTCTCCCGGCTTTCTTTTACGCCATTGGGTCCATCTCCCCACATCCACACACCTTCTACATGACAGAGTAAATAAACACTGCCTCTTTAAAGGTAGCATTATACCTTATATCACTTTGTTTTCGCACAAACATCAAAGCGACTTGATCAGGAAAAAAAAAATCACACATTTATTACTGTTATTGATTATTTATGACAGTTATTGATTAAAACGTTATGAACACATAGCTCCCAGCAGCTGTGCCCAAGTCCAAGCCTGTTCCCTTTGATCCGCCTGTCAAGAGAATAATGCTTTTGTACTGAGTGAAAGCTAACGACTGTGGTTACATCATCCTCCCAAACTATTTCTAAGAACTTTTATAGTCATGAATGATGTAATTGAAAAAATATATATATCAGATGACTAGAAAGCGTAATATTTAGTCTTGACACTGTCACAAACTTACCTTTGTGGTCGACAGGCTTCCTTATGCAACATAGAATTACAGATATTGAGTTTTAACAAAACAAGCAGACTCAAATGTATCTAACCTAATGGTCCTTAACCTTGTGGATGTACTGAACCCCACCAGTTTCCTATGCACATTCACTGAATCTTTCTTTATTGAAAAAAAAAAAAATCTTTTGTTTTTCTTCTTTTTTTTTTTTTTCAAATTCGAGACCTCAGTATAGGGTTTACTGGTTTAAAATAATGAGCAGGGAATCTGCTCGTTGTGCTGGACTAGATTTGCTCAACTTGGCAGTACAAATCATGCAGTTGGGATGCTAACTCCCATCACTCAACTCAACTATATTTATAGAGCACTTTAAACAACCCCCCCCCCCCCCCCTGTATTCTTAAGATGGAACCCAGAGGTGAGAAGATACAATGGAAACGGCATAGGACCCAGAATTGAACCCTGTGGAACACCACGTTTCATTATACATGTGAATTCATGTTGCACGTATTCGTCTGACCATTTTACCATTTTCTTTTTTTGCTCGATATAGTTAGTATGAAGAGATTACAACAAAGAAATGCATGACGAACCATCACACCGGCCACAAGTCGACTACTGAGCGCACCAAATTCAGATCTGTGAAGTGGGCTCTTGAGGACTGCCTTCTTCCACCCTGATTAAAGTACCAACCTAAGTGGGGCGAAATTCATTCTCCGCATTTGACCCATCCCCCGAGGGAGCGGTGAGGAGCAGGAGGGGCCGCGCTCAGGAATTATTTGGTGATCTAAACCCACAATTACAATTTCATTTTGATAGTCTTTGGTATGACCCGGCCGGGGACTGAACCCACCAACCTCCCAGTCTCAAGGCGGACACACCACTAGGCCACTGAGCTGGTACACAATTTATACGTTATTATCATCATCAATAATATAAAACATTTAGAATACATTTATGAAAAAAAATATAATCATATACAATAACAATAGAGACAACATACTGCCAACATTTATTGTAAAAATAAAAAGTATTTTACTGGCAGAAGGGATTGAATAAAATACTGTAATTTTTAAAGTAACAGGTTTTGCTCTGGAGTGTTAATGGTGAGGAAAAATGTCTTTACTATCCTCTGCTTTTAGTTTGATTCATGTGAATAAGTTTCATCAACATTAGTGAAAAAATAAAAGCAGCAATTTCAGATTTGTAACAGAGTCAATTGATGAAATAAACACACTGCTGGGCAAATCTTTTTGACGGCGACTATTTACATATTAAGAATAATGTGATTTAACAAACCACACATGACGAGCACTTTCCAAGCGAATCAAACAGCTCTTTTGGTTCCTCACTGGGACAGACAGTGTTAGGCAAAGATAAACAAAGGGTGCGAGTGTACACCAGTCACCATTGCTAACTCGTTCTCAACTGTAATTGAATAAGTGAGCTTCGTGGGGTGGAAAATTGGACGATACAACCGCAAAGAAAAATGTGAAAAATCACAGTGACACCTAATTAACATCAAGCTAACAAAGTTAGCACACGTCACAAGATGAAAATGTTTGCAGGCTTTTGAATTCCAAATGGTGCGCATTTAGAATCAACAAGATAAAATACACAAATAAGATTCATGTTCATTTTCTCTTTTTTGTTTAGTTAAATGTCAATGTTGGGAGTTAAACGTATCAAACCAGAAGCTCTGGCATTATTCCAAAGACTTACAGTTGCTTTACCCTGACGATTGGACTCCGTGGTAAGTTTGTTACTCAAAGCACATACCTTCTAAAGCAACAGCGGGACTTAAAAACAACTCTAAAATAAATAAAAGAGGAAAACGTCACAGTATAACCACATACTGTTTAAGCCACATGTCTTTGTGAGACCTTGACCAAGTTCATGAAATATTTTCTGAAAAATTCGTGACAATGTTCAAATGAAAAAACTAATGAGTTGTGCCTTGGCCACTTCCATCATCCAGGCTGAAAATCCTTTTGTAACTCATAGCCTAAATGGGAAAATGGTGGACTGGACAAAATGGACACTAAAACATCCGTTAGAAGTCAGTTTTTCAACCAATTCAATACAGTACTGGATAACAAAAGAATAACTGATTTTATTCATATAAACGTGAAATCATGAAATTTTAAGTAAACATTTGTCACAAGGTCATGATTCATAGATGATTCACGAAGCATATTTTATTTTCAAATGCCAACCCTCCTATTTATTAGGTGTGATTGGTGTGGCACACTTCTGATAATGATGCTGTAAATTGTCATTGGTGAGAACAGAATAGTGTAATAAATGTTTGTGTGCTCGCACGTACTTACGGATGTTCCAAACATTCCACGATGTAAATGAATAACTGGTGTAGGGGCCATGCCTGCACTTTCAGCTAAAGACACCAAAAACCATGTAACCATGTAACTTACTGTGTTGCTAAAAAGCACTCAACATTGTCTGCTTGGGTTATTCATAATGTTTCACAAGCACGTTACAAATAGGTCACACTGGAAAAACATCAGAAGACTAATGCACACTCACTGTATGCATGGAAAACATATTACTATCTCTTAAAAGCGGAAATATGTCTTTAAATTGAATGCTCCCTTGTGGTTTGGTTGTTACAATGGTGTATAATAAGGAAAACAAAGTTTTCATTGCGCCATATGCGACCACCAACCCCACACTGATTGGCCCCTTGGAAAAAATGGGCAGAAAAATCCACCAAAAATGAAAAAAACAAAACAAAACAGAAAATACAGAAAACACAAAAAAAAATCATAAAAAACAAAACAAAAAACACAAATATGTGAATCAGTGGGTTTCGAACCACGAGTTTGCAGGGGGTCAACTGTTTTCAGTTGTAATATCATCATTCACCGCTAGATGGCAGACATGGCTTTGTTACGCTTGCACCTGCCCTACAGCATGTGTAAGCCGAATGTTTTTGTGTTGTTGTTTTTTGCGGCTTTGGAATGACATGCAGGGCAAACAGTACCTCAATAATATTAACTCATTCACTGCCTTTGACAAGTATACTTGTCAATTGTATTTTTTAGAGCGGTGCTAAATGGGGGTGAATCTGAGCATGCTCCACTGTAAATATCAAACTTGGAAACAACTTTACTGATGCCCAACCACCGGTAGATGACATCATTGCCCCATTTTATAGGAAATAAACACAGTTTCAGAGTCCATGGGAGAAATGGCTATATTTTGACAAACCTACATTTTTCTACTGTCAATTATAAAAGAACGGGACGGGACAAAAAGTAGGGAGTCTATTCTGTTATTTGGTAGATTCGGTTTATATATAATTATTGAATGGAATATCACGTGAGTATTGGAAATGTAAAAATTTTCTATAATGACTGGCAGTGAATGAGTTAATATTTTGAATGAGTTGATTTCTGTGAAACCGTTCTCAAAATGAGTTCTTGCACTTAATGTTGGTTTGCTTTTCAGCAGTTTGGTGCTTTCTTTGAATGGTAATTTTTACACAAGAGAGCCTTTTACACTGGGAACAATGTTGTTTATTTCAAACCCCTTTGTTGTTGGGTTAGTACAATGGATCTTTTATACATGCATTGAAAATGTATTATTAGAAAAATAAAATATATTAAGAGCACCTATTTTGCACGAATGCACATATTTAGTCCATGTTCCAAATGGCATTTTTGTCCTACATCTGGTTAGGAAAACTGTGGCCAAACTGTGGCCATATGTATCCTCCCCGCAGCAACTAAGTTGTTCATTCCTGTTCTAGACTTTTCCTATGATGACATCACTGTCAAGTTTGAAATAGAAACACTTTTATCATGATGGGACTTACTTCACTAGCATTACATTATTTGTCACGATGGGGGGGAATGATAAACAGTGAAATTATGAGTTATTGTACAGAATCCTGTTGATTTGTCAGAATAAAATCTATGAGAGTTTCATAGTGTGAATTTATTATTTCTTGCTACTTCCATCATGATTAAAATAAAATCCAATGCAACTGTTAATACCCTTTCTGAAATGATCTTCTTGCCTTCTTCATGGTCTGGTTTCTCTGTCCATTTAATTGCTGCAAAGCAGTGGTGTCAAAAATATGGCATGAGGGCCTTTTGTGGCCCGCCATCCATTTTTCAGTGGACCATGGCATATACAAAAAAGACGATTTGAAATGGCCCACAAGGCAAGTATATTAAAAAAAATGCTGCTACTAATAAGAAATTGGTTCAAACACTGTCGAGCATTTCTTGATATGCAAAGCTACAAATAAACTATTTAAAACAAAATTAAATTAATCTTTAAAACACTTGTGAAGAAAGATAATTACATTTTAGAGGAAATCACTGCTTCTTCCGCTTTCTGCTCTGTGTCAAGAGTCGATTTATGAATATTAATAATCCTCAAGTAACTGCTTTAAAACTGGTCAGTTTACTACAGTTTTGTTTTGGAAATGAGATTTAGTTGCTGTTTAGTGCAGTTATGGCTCTAGTCTAGCAGGTTACAGGGCCAAGTCCACCTCAAAATGTAGAAAATATAGAGAAAACTGTTAAACACTAAATAATTGCCTGATTGGTTAATTTCAATATGTTTTATAAATCAAATTCAGAGAATTTCAAAGTGGCCCTTGCGTCTGTAATAATAAAATCACGACTTGATTAAGAACAGTTTGTAGTTATTACGGGTACCACAAACAGCCTGAATTAATGTAAAATGTATTTATTCTGAGACCTTTTTCTGTTTGCGTCATTCAGATAAAAGTTTGGACACCTGCGCTATAAAATCTTGTACAGTATATGTTGACACATTCTTTGGTCTCCCTGGTTGGTTCTTCGCCAACTACTCGCCAACCTCACTGTTCTTTTCTCCCCTACCCCCACCTTCCTCGCTGTCTTTTCCCTTCCCGTTTGGCTTGTGTGCCAGGGTCTGAGGGGGCTCGGCACAGCGTACAGCCCGGTGGCCTAAAAGTGAATACTTACGTAACTGCCAACTGTCTGCAATCATTAGGGGCAGCCCTTAAAAAAGACGTGCTTCGCCGACAGCTGCGTCCCCTCGCCTTTGCCAGCCTTTCAGATCATATTTGCTTTAAAGGGCTCATCCGCATTATGTTTAACCCTAGAGCACTGCGTGTGCACTGTAGACTAAGGGGAAAACGGACAGACGATGCACAATTTATGCAGTCTTCTACAATAGGAAGAATATGTGATGATTATGAGTACAGATCTAATTAGAGTGACATTAGCAAATTGTGTGTCTTTAAATGCACTAATGTAACATTGGTAGACGCTATTTGCACTATTTGTCTCAAACCCATATTCTTATTTATTTTCTGAATGTAATCAGTAAAAAATTGACATGACATTTAATTAACTATGTCGTCTAATCTAAGCAGAAATATTTCTTCAAAGAAATTTTCCATGAATTAGACATTGCATTCCCCCCCCACCACAATTCAACTTGTGTGTAGAGAAGCATGCAAAATGAAGGTTGAGCTACGGTCTGAAGAGACTCATTTGCTTATATTAACTACTAACAATTGGCTGGCACTTTCTGCTGAGACATGAACATACATTTCCGTGCTTTCAGCACGACCTCTCACAGTACGCTAAGTGACAGCTGGGTCAGGTCCCCACATATTGGGGACACAGCTGCCCTGCAGATATGCACTCACACACACACACACACCCACACGCATACGCATACACGCCAGGCAAACAGGAACAGGAAAGCGGAGCATCTGAAAAACCTCGGAGCAGAAACATGCAAACAGTTTTCTATTTCTTTTTTTTCTTCTTTTTTTTGACACAAACTATTTAGTAGTTTGGTAAATTTCTACTCAGTATTTGGAATAACACATAATGATATTATTGCTTATAAATATATATATATATATATATATATATATATATATATATATATATATATATATATATATATATATATTTAAACTCTTTCTTCCCCGATTGAGGACAAGGTATAGAAAATGAATGAAAGGATATTTCCAAGCAATGTTAAAAATTAAATAAATGAAACTGGTCATATTAAGTAGCAATCAGTAGTGTAGGGCTCACTGAAAAATTTTCACACACAAAAAAAAAAGCAGTCCAGAAAAACATCCCGTTTTAAAAATGACAACATGTAAGAGAAATCCATAATTTCTTCTTGCTCACAATAATAAAATCACGACTTGATTAAGAACAGTTTGTAGTTATTACGGGTACCACAAACAGCCTGAATTAATGTAAAATTTATTTATTATGAGGCAAATATACAGTATAAATAATGCTGTAGAACGATATTAGTGAACAATGAACAAAAATATTGAAAAACAGTCATTACTAGACCTCAATATTGTTTTAGGCCGAATCTTAAAGTATTTGGCACCATTCTTGTGTTTTAACTTAAACATAACATAACGTAACATTACAAAAAATAAAAAATAATAATTAATTGTCCACTGTGGGCTAAAAAATTATTAAATAAATATGCGATAACATATTCAGGTCCATAATTTTATTTAACTGTGAAAAAAGATTTGGAAAAAGAGATTTAGATCTTCAACAACAAAAACAAAAAGCGCATGCACAAATAAGTGTGTCAGGCTTGCATAAACGGTCCCCGAACAGACTCACAGCGCCATGAATCAACCATGAAGGATAATCAAATCACATGCAAATGTGTTTTATCTGCCGCTGATGCTTGATGCCCTGAGGGGTCCTGTCAGTTGTAAGGGGCGGGGCTGGACATAATGAGGGGTCATGCTTGAGAGGGCCTTTGTAAACATGGTAAGTGTGAGAGCTTTTATTGGGGACAAAACTAAGGAATTGGTTCAAGACAAAGGCTGTGTGAGATGCGAGCACAAACTTGAGAACAGTTAAATGAAAAGCTCAGGTTGTTCTTTAGGATAAATAAAGTACGTTTCCAGTATGTTTTGAGTGCTGTAATTGGCCTCTGAATTGCTGCAATTACAAGCAGATTTCTTATGAACTGTTTGCATACTGTAATCAAATTAGTAGAAATAAAATTTGAAAATGGATACAAAACCACGATACTAGAAAGAAGAAACAACAATAATAGAAGGGCTTCTACTGGCAAATTCAGAAATGCTGATGAGAGAGATTTTTCATTTTCCTTTTTTTTTTTTTTGCTTTGACATATGCGGGTGGCAGTATTTGAATTATGAGTAAATTTAAGGCTCACCACAGCTCCAGTAAAGTCTCGAGAGCAACAAGCCAATTTATTTATAACAACCCAGTTTATTTTATTTACATTTTTTATATTTATATTTGACAATACACAATATCTTTATTCATTAAAATCTTATGTATTGATTGATTGAATTTTTATTTTTTTTTCATTTATTTGTATTATTATTATTAATTCAATCTCTGGTGTAATAACCTTATTTATTGATTGATTGAATTATTTTTTTATTTTATTATCTGTTCTCATTGCTGCTGGACATGTAAATTTCCCAGAGGGAGCCATCCCAAAGGGATCAATAAAGTCAAGTCTAACTCTAAGTCTAAGTCTAAGTCTAACAAAAAATGGGTGGTGGGTTTATATGGCGATCGGAATGGATTACTGACATTTCATTGGGTAAACCTGATTTGATATTTGATTTATTTAAGTTGAGAGCTTGGTCACAGAACACAAACCCATTCAATTCATAAGTCAAAACCCTACTTTTTTTTAATTTAATTATTTTTTTTTTAAATCAGTCGAACCATTCATTCTGAACAGAACCACGTGCATGGAAAGCTTGCGTTTAATTGCAGAAGTGGCATCTCAATAGCATGCCATTTGAAGGCCCGGCCTGAAAGGGGCCGTAAGGGCTTTAAACATGTTGAGCAGTTTAGTGCAATGAAGTCTCAGTTAACTGCTTTTGCAAACCACAATGGAGGACAGACAGAAACGAGGGCTGCTTAACATGATTGTACTTGTTTCTTTGCAAAGGCCTGCGTGTGCTCTGTTGTCCCGCTGCCGCGCTCTCTCTCAGGGGGAAGTGCGTCATACTGATGACAAAAGCGACAAGTGCTCAGGAGCATGCGGGCTGCTTAATTATAGCCCTAAAATACAGGAAGCGTCCATTCAATGAGGATTTTAAGACTGCAAGAAATAGTGTCTCAGTATTTTGGTGACTTGGTGAACACATTGCCTGTTTTGTTGTGAGATACAGTATGTAAGGATTATTGAAGTTGATTTTATAAATTAGGTTGTGCTTTTAACTGTGAGTCTTCTGCTAACATACAGTACTTGAATTAATACTTTATTCAGGATCATTATCATATCTTTGTCTATAATGTTACCCTGACAAACGGCTAAGTATAGTCATCTTCATGTTAGCATATTAATATTGCTTTCTGGATATGCACTTGGAGCTAATTCATGAAGCAGAAAATATTGAAGCCGCATGTGCACAAACGCATCTCAAATGGGGAGTGTCCTACTTGTTCAATTCATTACTGAGATTTTTCATCTCTGTGCATGACAACAAATGGTGTGTCATATGAGTTGTTCTTGTGCGTGTTTGTGGGGGGGGAAAGAGCATTTTGTACACATCCGTATTATCTCTTGCGGTTGAGGAGAGGAGGAGTCGGTGGCTGTAATTACGACGTCTCCCTGAGTCACAAGCATGCTCTATCTCCTCAAAATAGACAGCAACAACAGGCTACGGGGTTTTCACCGTTTTAGCCAGAGGGTAAATTCTCTCTGCCAAAAAGATGCAAAAGGTAGTTTCGTCCAGCGCCCCGACGGTATCCTCAGAATGCTTGCCCTTGGGTCTTTTTTACTTGTAGCTAGCTAGCTAGCTAGCTACAGTTAGCTAGTATAGTTAGCTAGTTAGCGTTAAGCTGGGCTACATCCACACTTCATTTCATTGTTTTTCATCCTTCTCATTTTGGCCTTTGAAAGTCTGCTATATCAAATCAACGCTAAGCTCTGAAATGGAGGCTGAGCGAGAAATTTGAAATGAGTCTTAAAGTTTTCAGAGGATATTCTGTGCAGTACTTCTGTCTAATTGCGACAGTGATCATCCCAGAGGCGTTGTGCTCGATCCATTTCGACTGCTCTGATAGGGTCTTGGTGCGGAGACATTTTTTTTTCTCTTTCTTTATTCACTTCCACTGTCTGAAGATGCCGACTCAAAGGAAAAACTTCATATGGGACATTAATCGAACATCTGGAAAGACAAGGCACGGCCCATCAGCGGAAAGCTGGCTATGGCTTAAAACTACAGTAAATCCACACAATCTGTGGCAGGAACTTTCCCGCATATGTGAAGAATTTTATTTGATGTATCCATAAATTTTATGACAAGTCTTGGGTTTCACCCAAGAAACTGAGGCTGGTTTCTCACTACAGTATAGACTAAAGTTTGTAGAGCAGGTTTTGGAAGATTGCATACTTGCAGCTATTTGTCACGACCAGAATTAAGTTCAAATGTATTTGTAACATATTTGCAAATGCGTTCAAATAGATTTGAAATACATTTAAATGTAATTGCAAGTATGCTACATCATATTTAAATACATTTCAACATATGTTTGAACTTATTTGTCGCCAAGAAATGTTTACTCCACACTTGCAATTTCATGTGTCTTTGTTGGCCTATCGCTTATTTATTTATTTTTATTTACAATTTTTTAATTAATAAAATATATTGATGGGGGGAAAAACACATCGTCTTTCCTTTACCTAATACAAAGATGCCACATTATAAAAATTGCATATACCAAATGCCAGTTGTGTATAATGAGACATGAGAAAAAGAACAGTAATGTTACAACAGTGGGATATTTTCCATGTCCACAGTTTAGTTGTGAGTCAATTCTCTGGAAGTGCGATAACATTCACAACCATTGACAAAAATATCTGCAATAACTCCACTGTGAGCAAATACAGATATACTGTACTGTACATATTAGCGATACGCACAGAGAAATTGGCTGCCTATTTTTGCCAGCGTGGAGGAAGCAGATGAAAGATTTATCCTCTTATGCTGACTGAAGGCTTGACATTGCCAATCTTCATGGCTAATTGTATTACTGTACTTTATGTTTTCTGTGCGCATCTCAGAATTACATTTGGAAACTAATCAAATGCTGTTTTGCGTTCATCCTGACTTCTGTGTTGGCACCATGCCTCATTCTGATCGCTCATCTTCTTTAAAAATACTCATCTAATCCATTAAATATGAAATTTCGACCAAACACAAATACAAAAATCTATAAAGCGTGCCTTCCGCTTATACATACTCTTAAATTATGTTCTGATATTGTCACAGAAAGCAGGAAGCATTCTTTTTAGAATGCCCAGCGTTTATCGATTTTCCGGAGGGGCAGAAACAGATCAACATCACATCAAAAATAATTGCAAGTACCCAATTATCCCGTGATCCATATACAGAAGGTATGGTGAGTGGCCTGGAAAACAAATCTCCCATCAGGAAGCAGGCAGAGTGAATCATAAATGTGATGACACTGGCAGGTCAAAAGGTTTAGCTAAAAAGGGGAAGTGCAACGGGCCGGATGACAAATATTGAAAAAAAAATAAACTACACAAATGCGCACTAAATGCCGCATTAAAATTCAACTCAGAAAATAGATCACTGACATTTACTTTCTTCTCTGCCTTAATTAACTGTGGTCCAACAGGCCAAGAGCAGTCACTAAATTGTCAGTAATTACCATCCTGACCAGAACAGCTCAAGATGTTGTCAGGTCAAACATCATTGCTGTAATTAAACCAGATGCTCCCCTATCACATAATGGAAGACCTACTGAACCCGATAAAATTACTTTTTTTTAATTTATTTATTTTTTTATTTATGAGGAAGCTCGCATATGATTTTTGTGATGATTGTTAATGCTGGGTTTATTTTTGATTGCTTTAAAAACTACTGTTGTTTATGTTGTTGAGTACTTTCTTTTAGGTTAGCACAGACCTGAAGCACACAATAATTGACTTCTGATTCGTGTTATTCATTATCACAAATGTAATAAACATGGATATAGGTACACCTTTTCATACTGATACATCTGAATATCTGTCATCCGGTGCTTGCATGTAGGGTATATTAATAAGTAACCCAACAAAGCTGTGAAAATAATGACACCGTGGCAATTTGGAGTGAATACCTGAAGGTACTTCCTGGGTGGAGTTTGCATGTTCTCCCCGTGCCCGCGTGGGTCTTCCCCGGGTACTCCGGTCTCCTCCCACATTGCAAAGACATGCATAGCAGGTTAATTGGGCGCTCCGAATTGTCCCGAGGTGTGCTTGTGAGTGTGGATGGTTGTTCGTCTCTGTGTGCCCTGCGATTGGCTGGCAACCAGTCCAGGGTGTCCCCCGCCTACTGCCCAGAGCCAGCACCCCCCGTGACCCTTGTGAGGAATAAGCGGTCAAGAAAATGGATGGATGGATGGATACCTGAAGGTAAGATGCTCTTTTGGGGTACTGAGCTATAAGCTCACTGCACATCAACTAGGGATGTAATAAGCGGCAATATCGTGGTGACAGTTCAGGCTGTTTGAAAGCGCTATCAATAAACTTGAGTTGAGTTGAGTATTAAAACTGCCACTATATCGTCGTCGTCATGTTCACGATATTTAAATGCAACACATCTGTTAAAAAAGTCAGGTTGATTTCCATTTGTGCAGTTGTGGCTAGTTTTTAATGCAATTTAATTTTCATTAGGGATGTTTTGGCCCCTCTAGGTTTAAAATCCATGCTAATGGTCAGATGAAGGGGAACGTAACGTGTGAAGCAAGTCAATATGTGGAGGAACTCAATGTGTGCAGGCATTAACAACATATTAATATTAACATAATAATAATAATAATAATAATAATAATAATAATAATAATAATACACAATAATAATAACATAACATTGATGTTATGTACAAAAGCACAATGTTGTGCTATTTTTTAGTATGAGCTCTTTTTTTTACAGTGTTGTGACCTTTTTTAAATATTGCCAACATCTCCTCAATATCGTGATAATTATCGGATTGTGAGTTTCATATTGTGATATCGTATCGTGACGTTTGGATATTGTTACATCCCTAACATCAACAGCGCCAGTTAACTGATTATCTAAAAGAAAGTGTTCAATGCTAATACAATTAGAATGACCAAACTCTTTCTTGCCAGATATAACTACTTTATATAAATACTGAGTGAGGTCATAAATTCATAAAATGTCTGGCTTTCGTTGTTTTGCCCGGGACCAATTAGCATGTGGTGAATTTGACTATGACATAAGTGAACCATGTTGTTACAGCGACTGGTAGAGGGCGGACTGCTGACAATTTGATCACAAGAGGTGTCGGGGGTAAAAAAGGTGGATTGCGTGTGCTTGTATATAAAAAAAAAAAAAAAAGATTATTAATTTATTTTATTTTTTTTTTTTCCAGAAAAAATGTAAGTGAAATTTTTACATACCTCACTTCCTGACCTCTTTTGGCAGCCTAGAATTTTAGCTCACTGGTGGCACTCTGAGTTCCCAAACAGGAGACGTGATCATGGCGTGGGTTCAATCCAACTACCATTATAAATTATTTAATTAATTAATTCAGTAAGTAATTAAAAAAAAAATCACCTTATGCTGCTTTTAAAGTATCTTTTGGCAAAATAGGTTGGGCTTCAAACATTGTCATTATTAATTTGTCAAGTAAGACTTCAAAAGCGAGTTATGCTTTTTGTTGAATTTTCCACCCATACAGAGGAGGCATCTTTGAGTAAACTGTATTTAAGAATCTCGAGGTCGGGATGAGCGTCCTCGAAAGGAATCAAAATATGGTCACTCTGTCGTACAACACATATTACTCCTTGTGCCTTATATACCCACAATGCTATCAGTTTGAACACTGTATTCTGGTAGCCTGAATACACACACAAAAAAAGACATAACAGTAGGATATTTAAAATAACACAGAGCTGTTCATTAAATTGTGGCATCGACACCGAGCATAACTACCTAGCTAAGCATAGCTACCTAGTTCAATGCACACTGTAGTGGTAGAATGGGTTAAGTAATTAACCTAACACTCAATTGCGCCTGACAACCATTGATATGAACAAAGACACTCAAATTATAATACAGTGGATAATTGGCGATTCACTTCAATTTAGCCATAGCAAAAAAAATGTCAGTGCATTGTTAAGAGCTCTGACCTATGAGTCGATGGCACTGTTGACCTAAACGTGCTATTTTATTTTCAAGCCTGGACATTTGAACAGCATTTAGCACGAACAAAGAACATCTCAAGTCAAAATCCATTGTTGACATAACCGATCAAGACAGAAAAAGTGACGGGGAAGGACACAGCGATAGGTCAAGCTTGAGACAAAGCATCCAGATAAAATGCCTCAAAGCCATGGAACGTTATTTCTGTCAATCAATGGATGAACTAAATCGAAGGTGGCACTGACCAAGTCAAAGGTGACTTCATCCGATGAGATTTTGTCATCGTGATGGTTCAAATCTATGATATTTTGTCATATCCTGACAGCTTGAATATGAATGGGTCTGACACTTTCCTCCCGAGATAGGATAGGTCATAATTGTATGCTCAAAAGTTTTCTGTTATTGTGAATGTTTACTTTTCGTCAATTTATACTAGTTAAAAGATTCACATAAAAATATATGACACAATTTATTAAGTGCTGCAATATATAATGTTTAAAATAAAATAAACGTCAGCGTAAATGATTAATATATTTTTACCACAATCAAGCAAATCCATTTGCAAAAGTAAATGAAAAACTCTTGAGTTGCATCACCATGGAGGCCGAGGCAATATCAGCTTCTGCTTGAGAGAGCATGTAGGCCATTCGCCATTGGATGCGCCACACACCCCGAGGTGAGTATATATATATCTTTTTTTTTTTTTTTTTTTTCCCAACACACACACATCAAGCAAGCTTCACTGCGTTCTTGTCACACAACTGCTACCGAAGAGTTATTTATATGTTGAATAAAGGTTTTGGAATATGGTAAAATTGTATAGGTAACTAGACTAAGTGCAATTTCTGGAGAAATTGTGTGGGAATGCTGAAAGCTGAATGCTAAGATTTGAATGCATGTGGAATGCTTATGAAGCCAATTGAGAGATTAATTAAGAAATTATAACCTCCTGGTTACCGGACAATGCAATTTACCAACTGTGCCACCGAGCAGTATCAGACATATGGCAATGATGATAATGATTATATGTATGGAAGTGGGTGTGGAAAGTTCAATGTCTGTCCCATTGAAAATGAATGGGGAAAAGTTGATATTAAATGTTAATTTGTGCAAATACTGTTAGTAATGTGGAATCAGACGATATATACCCCGGGAGGCGTGAATTTCTGAAGCTATAGTTGAAATTTGAACAATATAAATTCGAAGTATTATGTGGGAGTTGTTACGCGGCAAAAAAGTGTGGAGAATAAAAACCAATGGGTTGAATGCGGATGATTTTATTTTCAAGTATTTCACTGGCTAACTAGATGTTCTGATATGATGATTAGTATAATACTTGCCCCACTTGAAGAGAGCAGGATTTAAATCTTACATAGTCACGGGATATATTGCATGGGGTTCAATCCTCAAAGTCAAACCATCTTTGGTATTTACCCAGATGTGAATCCCCACTGTGACCAAAATTGAAGCGCTGAGGTTTGACTTATCCCTATGCTGCAGTTATGTCATAGTTAAGAACTACACAGGGATATTTTGCAGTCTTTATCCCGAGTGAAATATATATATAAAAAAAAAAAAAAAAAAGTTGTTTCTTTGCTTCACCAGGAGGACGACATGGCACCCGTAAATGATGGTGGTGTGCAAAACTGCAAGATTTGGTATTACTCTGATACCAAATAGGTATGGGGCCAATTTCTTAGGTACCATTACTTTTTTCATAGTGTTGCTGCACCATCAAATTTCTAAATGTGAGTTTTCATGATGTTTCATTATTCTTTCATCTGGCTTTCTTCATCTACTCACAAATATTAGCTTTTCATGCCCTGTGATTGGCTGGCAACCAGTCCAAGGTGTACCCCGCCTACTGCCCAAAGCCAGCTGAGATAGGCTCCAGCACCCCCCACAACCCTTGTGAGGAATAAGCGGTCAAGAAAATGGATGGGTGGATATTAGCTTTTTATGTTTGCTGTTTTTTTGTGTGTGTGTTTTGATATGAAACAATAAAACAGGCATATTAGCATCTTCTTCCACTACGTCAAGGACTATGAGCTCTTGCGCATGGAATTTAAAGAGAATGAAAGAAGCAAAAAATAAAAATAAAATAAAAATGAAAAAATAAAATAAACTTAGTCAAACCCACTCCTGCGCAGATTTACATACCACGTTGCACCAGATTAATTAGAGCTCTTGCAGTACGCCATGTAATATGTACAGACTTTAAAATTGATTTATTTGATTTGAATCTATTTCCTACATCTCTCAAAGTACCTGATCTGCTAACACAACAGCAGTTTCCATACTTATGTTTGTACATTTTTTTAAAAACATTATTCAAAACAAAATTATGATACTCTTTACATATTTTCAAGACAATGTGAGAACATTATTGTATTATAGAGTGGAATTATTGACTGAATAAATATATTAATCCATCCATCCATCCATCCATTTTCTTAACCGCTTATTCCTCACAAGGGTCATGAATTAATGAACCGCTCCTTGGTGTTAGCGCCCCAAAAAAAAAAAAAAAAAAAATTATATATATATATATATATATATATATATATATATATATATATATATATATATATATATATATATATATATATATATATGTATATATATAACAAAATATAGAACATCTCACAGCAATGAACATAGCATACATCTCATTGGAAAAAAAATCAAATAAATAAAATACAATTAAACTACTCTGGTAAAATACTAACCCTATGTAAAATGGATGAGAGTAGGCTATGGCAAAATATACACGCATGAATGGCACATGAAATATTGCTTTTTGATTTTTCTTTTTTTTAATGAACCCCGATCATGCAAAAATGAAGTGTAATATAAGTAATGTGATACAACAGATCACATTCTTTGATGTGTGCAAGCCATTCCATTTCCTTGTTATAAATCCATGGTGAGATTAGATGAAATTTGAATACGAATAGGCATATGTGGGCTAATTATAGCTCCTTATCCCACTCCCTCGTCAGTGTCAAGCGACATTTGGTGGAATCTGAAAACTCTAGTATGAGTGGAGGAGGACGGAAAGAAGATATAAGAAAGAGGAATAATTGAGAGAAAAGGGTGGAGTCAAAAGATCAATCCACATTTTGGGATTATGTATGTTCAGATAAGATCCTACATAATAACTCCCCCACTACAGAGAGAGACTCCTATTGGGTTTAAACTTTCAAGGTTGCATTGAATAATTTTCTAACCCCAACACACACGCACAACACTTTTGTTAGTATCCGTCATCTCCCTATGCTGCATACGCCGCTAGCCAAATTTACACCTAGCTCTTCTGCCACGCTTTCTAAATGCAATTAGCGCTTATCTCAACAAAAACCAAACTACCTTCATCATCAGGTTCATCATCATCACATCTATATTCAAGCCATTCCAGTCCCTGCGAGAGTGAAACTAAGGGGATCCAACCACAAGCGAAAATTGAGTGCTTTATGGAAGGAGGATTTCAGAATATCTATTGAGGTCACAGCGCGGGAGAAAGGAGCCACGTCGACCAAAAGATATCCACCGCAGGATTACAATAACAATCGCTGTCACACTGGCAGACTGCTTGAAAATGATGAAATGTGGGTTATGTTGTATTTATGGTTAGTTTTTACTCTTTGAAAAAAATGGACTTACAACATTCACTGAGGATGTCAGGGGTGTAGCGATCATTTCAGAAGTAGGAGGCAAACACGTGTCAAACTCTGGTTGAGGTGAAACACAATAACAGGATGAGGAGACAGAAAATTAAGACAACAAAAAAATAAAATGCATCCATCCATCTTCTTGACCGCTTATTCCTCACAAGGGTCGCTGGAGCCTATCTCAGCTGGCTTTGGGCAGTAGGCGGGGTCACCAGAACTGGTTGCCAGACACCCACAAGCACACCTAGGGACAATTCAGAGCACCCAATTAACCTGCCATGCATGTCTTGGAATGTGGGAGGAGACCGGAGTACCCGGAGAAGACCCACGCGGGCACGGGGAGAACATGCAAACTCCACCCAGGAAGGCCAGAGACTGGACTTGAACTCGAGTCCACAGTACAGGGAGGCAGACGTGCTAACCACTCAAATAAAATGCAGTAAAACATAATTTTGACAACAAACCCATTAAGCACAAAATTTGAAAGTGAAATGTTTTGAAAATATTTAAATATTATTTTAGACAGTACAAATTAAGATATTCAGGGACATCAGATTGGATTTAGAAAAACTGATCAACATTTTTGACTATTGTCTGACATAGTTTGAATCAAACACTCAACATGTAATATCCAACCCTGAATTAATACCAGACCCCACTTTGGAATGTGAAGATTTTCTGAAGGCCACCAGTAGTGAAACACTCGAGAGTGGGGCCAATAATTCCCAAACATACACTACAGTAAAGTTTTCATAACATGAATACATGTATGTGAACATGCGGATATTAAAATGTCAATTATCAGTCCAATTTGCCTGCTAAATGGACATGTTATTGTCCTTAATGGTAAATAATAATTACATTCTTGAAAAAAATAAATGGGTCTGGTAAGGCTGCCATTGATATCATTCAAATTTGTTTATTTGCTGTAACATATTCTTCGTAAGCAACGGCGTGAAAGTCCATTCAAAACGTTGTGCAGGAGACACACAGTTGTTTGAACGTATTTGTAAAACGTAGGCTAAATGCTAACATCATTACATACTCCCCCAATCGTGCACAATTGGGGCATTATACTAAGATATTATGGTAAAATTGCTATGTTTTTAGAATTTTTCCAATACATTCGAACGGCAAACGACTTTATCAAAAAAAGTATGTTCGCCCGACTTTATCACTAGCCCAGTCAAAACTGTTCATTCCACATTGGCAGATCCACACTTCTGTAGAATAAAAAAAAAAAAAAAACAAAAAAAAAAAAAAAAAAAACGAACACAAAATCACACCATTTACTTACTGGCGATGCTTGTTTCAGAACATGGATTTTATATATTACAATAGATCACAGTTTTTTGATTTATAGGAAATATGTGAAAAGTACAGCTGCTCTTTACAATGTTCTATGAAAGTTGGGCGAATTATATGGAAAAGAGTGAGCATACATTCTGAGCAGAAACTAAGGATTCGGTTTGTTTCGCATTCAAATAGCTAGCAAGCAAGCTAACACACTGCTCCTCCGATTCACACGATTTTACCACAAGTGAAGATAAGTAAGCCATAGCTGCATACTTTCCAACATATCGTGTATTAAAATGTATTATAAATGTAATGCAATGCAAAATGTATTAAAATGCTCCTATTTTCTTTGAATGAAAGTAATACGAGTGATAATTATGTATGCACATACTTCACATAGCTCACTCTATCAACGTTTATCTAGCCTCTAAATATTGCATTAATTGGCTAAATTGTTTAACAGTAATAGTTACACTCAACTTCAAATGGTTATTTGGAAAAAAACATGCAAGATTTTCTTTCCTCTTGAGGCTGGTTAGCTTCACATTTTTTTCAGCATGTCTGTCTGTCTCATCTGACGTATGTGCGATTTACTGCATAGCAACTGTACGTGATACATTCAACAGCAGCTGGAAAAATGTGCTACAACTTGTTAATAAGAAATGTAAGTGTTTTAATGGCTGTGAATGCTCCGCAGCTATACCGTTGCATTCGCCTGATTTCTATGCAGACAGTGTGCGTTTAGTTCCCACTCGGTGAATTGTTATTTATCTCTAGATGTGCATTGTGATTGACTGTTGACCAATCCAAGATGTAGTCTGCCTTTCACCTGTCAGCTTGGATAGACTCGAACTCCCCGCAATCCCGAGGAAGATAAACGGTATAGAAAATGGATGGATGTGTCGACAGCGTTATTTCAAACAATGAATGACGATGATATAAAATCCCACATCAGGATTAGGATAAACTTCATTGTCACCTCAGGGAATTTGGCCTTGAATATGAGTGATGCAGCTGTAACCAAGAAACATACTCTTCCACAACACAGTGCATACATGTACGGACATGCCTCACATTTTTCACGTTAATACTTTAACCGTTAAAGCCGATGTTATTTTCTGTTTGGCTCTGAATGGCTTCAACGGGAACTTGCCCCATCCAATATGGCCACCACATAGACATCCAGCAAAGCTTCTACAGTTTATCTACTGGAGTTTTGTCTTCACATATAACTCACTATACATGTGCGCTTGGTGTAAAAACTGTATCATTTTAATTTTTGTCTAGTTTACCGTGTTTGGGAGTTTGGCAGACCGTGCTGGGCATTCCATTGTACCACACTCAGTGCACCTGACAATCCAGACCTTAGACTAGCTAAAGAAGGTCTAAGTTGTGGCACCAGAGATGTAACCCTGCTGTTGCTCAATTTTTGAGCTTCATTTTATCTCGTAATGTCAAAATGCGAACGGTAAAGACAACTGTGTAAATAATTCAAACTGAAGAAATACTATAGCACATTGGTTGAGTCATGGATCAAAAACCTGTTAGGAATTAGAGAACAGCAAGTTTGTTAAAAGCACTGAAACAGTGAACAGTTGGATTCACAAGTTTAGAAAAGACCAAATTAGGTTCACCTGATTCAGTTATGGATTATGGAACCAATTGTGAGTAGCAAACACCAAAACAGATGCCAAATGGGTTCTGCTAATGGAAAATAGTAATAGACGTCAGGCCCTCCCTTGTTTTACTCACTCAGCCCACACCTTCCTTACAGTATACTGTATTTTATATTTATACATTATTTTCCATTGTGTCAACTGCAGATCTCCACTTGTCTGTAACGAAAATTTCCTTCATCAGCCACAGAGGCCTAACCACAAAACCACGTCTTCAACGGTTTGTTACCACTTCCACCTTCTTGCTCACACTGAATGTATTTGACTTTTTTCACTGTGGATCGAGCAGATGTTTATGCAAGAATGAGAACAACTGAACTATATTTATAACCCATGCAGTAAAGGTGGAAGGGCCATTTTTTTTCAAAAAGGTTTGATGTTTCCCATCCGATTGCTCAAAGGCAAATATGCTTAAACTTTTCAAGGTATTATGACATTATGCAAGATACGCCCATTTTCATGGATCTTTATTTGACTCCTTGAAAGATAGACCTTTCTCTCCACTTTTCAATTAGTCCCAAGGCATTAGATGCGTATCTGTCCACAATCTAGTTTACCAATCATTTTATCTTATACGCTGTAAGCAATCTTGGGTCACACTTCCAGTGTTCTATCCTTGTCTCCTCAGCCATAATAACCCTATTTACCTTTTACCCTGCAACAGCAGTCAATGTAAGCAGTGGGTAAAACTTGGTTGTTTGTTGTTCAGATATGAAATGTACAAGCCTGACAAAAAAATAGACCCATCCTGAAAAATAACTCACTTGAAACATACTATACCTCCATAAGAACAGCAATTCAATTTTTATTTGTATTCTTTTGTCTTAGAGTGGAAGTCAACCTTGAACATTTCTTAACGATAATATGTTATATGTGACCTCACTAGGCTAAACATAACATTCTGATTAATATTACATTGTGGAATAACAGTTGTGAAGCAAAATACAGACATTTTTATCCATCTCAAGGGGCGGCCATTTTGACACTTGCTGTAGACTTAAGATTACATAAATGTTGCTCAGGGCTCAGAAAATGACCAATCACAGCTCAGCTTCAGAAAGTTCAGCTTAAAAAAAAACAGGTGAGCTGTGATTGGCCGTTGTCTGAGCCTGCGCAATATTGGAGTCATCTTCAGTCGACAGCAAGTGACAAAATGGCCGCCCCCTCAGATGGATGAAAACGGCTGGATTTTGCTGCTTAACTCGTATTCCACTAACAGAATATTAACCACAATACCATATTTTGACCAGTGGGGCTGCATAGATAGAACATATTATTGTCAAAAAAAAATGTGGTTGACTTCCCCTGCTCTGGCTGTAGCTATAATACCCTACAGGAGTGATGATACATGAACACAATTCCAAAATTGAATGAGACATTCCTAGCTGCTTTGCTTGCCTTTGAGGAAACCACAGCTGTCTACCAGGCATGTGTTTCGAAATCCTTGACAGTGATAATGTAATGATGAGAACATTACACATCATGGATAAATGAAATATGCGCTCTTCCAAACCTCTGCACGTATGTTTTACTAAAATTAAAATTGTCAAGACAATTCCTGCAATTTGGGCGTTTTATTCTAACCTTCTATCATTTTTTTCTCTATGACTATCATAATGTCAACAGAAATAAACAAATGGAATTCCCGGGGTAAAGTAAGAATAGAAAATTCTGGATGTCCTCCATAGTTGTCTTTTAACAAATTTTGGGAAGGTTAACATCCCTGCGACCCACTTGAAAATATCCACCGCTTTATTATGTTGAAGTCCAAAAGAAGAACCAAAACAAGAGAAATCCAGAACGTTGACATTTTTTAAGATCCGTAATTAATTGGACCTTGACAGGGAACAGAAAGTGGAGGAAAACATTTTTGCTTATTAACTTTAGTCACCCAAATGAAGAGGAACTTCTTTGTATCTTTGCATATTGTTAGTATAGCAGACCCCGCTTTTCATGCCCAAATTAAATAAATAAATAAAAATAGTGTCTGATGTTAGTCTGAGTATATGTAGTGTACCGCTAAGAATTGGAAGATGGACCGTAACCGGCCCCCAGGCCAAAGTTTGGGAACCCTATTCTGAATAATTGATAAAATTAAAACATGGGAAACATTTTGATTGAATTAAGGATTGACCTCGAGGCTTACTCAAAGGTGTTGAAAAGAAATATTTAAAACATATTTCAGCAAATATATATATATATATATATATATATATATATATATATATGACTGTCCTTGATATTTCTGTGATGTAAGGTGCAGGTTTAGCTGACAAATTGGTGAGCAGACAATGCTATTTGTCATCATGCATTCACTATTTCTTTAAAAGTTCTTTTATATGCTAATCCTTTGAGTGCTGCTTCATGGCAGGCTTCTAAATTTAGCAAGGAAACATCCATTATTTTAATATTTTATTAAACTAGCCCTGAAAATCAACTGGAACTTCAAATGGAGTGCTTTGGAAAAGTGACGACAGATCCCCTCGGTCACTGTTGTATGTCTTCCAGAACGTGCAAGTCTACATTTGTCACTTCTTTTTGATTTATTTCCACATATAGTCAAGGGTCGCTCCCAAAACAAAGCGTGGCCATATTTCCAAACCTTCTGCACTCTGACACATGTGGTCTAGGAAAGAAAAAAAAATGGCTCGGTCGTTGCCTGCCGGCTCCCTCACACACACTGGCTCCATTCTTCCAGGCCATGAATTGGAAAGGGGTGGGGGGGTGGTCGACCTTTTTAAGCCTATGGTAAAGAGTGTATTGGTGCAGACATGAGTTCAGCTGGAAAGTTGGAATGAATGTATGTGCGTGTAAATTTGTGCAAGGCCTGCAGCTGAGTGTGTTTTATGTATTTGAAAGAAGTCTGAGGGCACAGCTGGGTTCCATGCATTTGAGGGCTAATGTGTGCATGCGTTTGCCGCATGTGACACAGAGAGGGAGTAGAAGACCTACAGAGACAGCATGTCAGGATGTGTGCAGGAGTATTCAGGCAGATGACCCCATGCACCCCTTCTGTTACATACACACACATTCAAACCAATGCCTCCGCCCACCCTGTAGCCCCATCCACCCACATCTTCACCCGCCAATGGTCTGGCCGGTACACCGTGTTCTCACCAAGCGTGGCCTGTCATCTCCCTACACAGGAAGAACAGCAAATACAAACTTCCCAAGGTGCTTGTTAAAGTTAAAATAAAGGTTTGGTTATCGGAGCTGTGCCACATCCCATAAAATATTTGATCTGTGAAGACTTTCAGTCACTTGCTGATAAAACTTGACTATGCTTTAGTTTATAGTGATTTGTAAAGGGTAAGTCAAGTCAAAAATTTTCTTCACTTTGGCATTCTGATTAATACTGCTTTTGTGATATATGAATTAAGCAGCAAAATTCATAGGGGGCGGCCATTTTGTCCCTTGCTGTCAACACAGTAGCTCTGAGCTCAGGTAATCATGGCTCACCTGTTTTCTGGATTTGCTCATGTGACATTTGCAAGCTGAGCATTGATTAGTCTTTGTCTGAGCCCTGAGCAACTGTGATGTCATTTTCAATCAACAGCAAGTGACAAAATGGTCGCCCCCATCGATGGAAAAAAAAACAGGTGAATTTTGCTGCTTAATTCATAATTGAATTAAGCAACAAAATCCACCTGTTTGTGGAATAATTAATTGTGGAATATACCACAATTAAGCGCAATATTAATCAGAATACCATGTTTTATTCATCACTACCGCATAGAACATATTGTAAAGAAAATTGTTGACTTGACTTCCCTTTTAACAACCCTAAAAAATGGTATATTTTGTATTGTGTTCACAATTGTTGCGTCTTTACCTTTTCACAAAGATAATCATTATGATGATGACGATGATTATGCAGAGTATCCAGCTGAGATAGGCTCCAGCAACCCCCGCGACCCTGATGAGGAGTAAGCGGTTCAGAACATTGGTGGATGGATAGAAAAAGGTTGGGGAATCCAGGTCCAGAAAGTAAAAACCCTGAAACAGTTTGGCTTTCACCACAGGTGGATCGAACCAACAGGTGAAGACGAGCATGTTTACCTGTCAGATGAGTTGAAGCGCGAAAGTTTTGTTTTTTTTTACTTTCTGGACCTGCATCCTTTAACCCTGGTGTCGAATGTTAACCATTAAAAAGCATAACATAAAACTAAACAGAAACATATTTTTTGAAAGTTGTACTAATTAAAAGGTAAATTTGATTACATATTGTACTATATTGTTTATCTTTTACAATGAACAACTTGTAACTTCCATGGCAATTAAATTAACTATACTAACAAAAATTAAATAATGTAAATGAAATTTATTTTTTCTGTATATACTGTATATGTAAATCTATTTTAAGAACAGGATACATAGTATAAAGTCAATGATAAGTAAAGTGTTTCATTCGTCTTTGTCGTATGATGTAATGGGTGTACAAATCTTTACCCTTTGACTCTCGTTAAGTTTAAAATGGGCAATAGTTACTCTTTAATGCAATAGATAGGACCAAGGTGGGGTGCAACATTCTCAAGTTGGCCATTGGCTGTCGGCTGTGACGTTGGCTCCGTAATGGGAGGGTCATTTTATATAAACAACTCAGTTTAGAATTTTGGCCAGTCCACGATGTACTCTGTCTTTTTCCCAAAGTTGGCTGGGATAGCTCACCTGCAACCTTATTGATGATGAATGATGTAGAAGCTGTATGGACAGCACTGTGAATAAGTCTGTCAGGTCTGAAATCCCCTGGAAATAAGCACAATGACTGGAATGAATCATTTTGCTTTGACAAATTTGAGGCAACAAACAGGAATAATTGTAATAATAATTGACAGGTGTTGAAAAACACATCAGGAAGTGGGTGATATCTTTCCCTTCTACCTGGTGTCACTTCAGAATTAGAAATTTCTGAAAGCTGTCATGACAAAGAAAGAGAGGGAAAAAAGAAGAAAGTGAAAAAACAAGGTTATTTTATCTCCCCTTTTCTGTAAAACTCGGTTACGCATTCCAACATTACCATGTCGAAACCCTAAACCTCAATTCTTTTCCCTACTTGCGCCATAAGGCCTGAAATCATAGAGAAATAACAGCAGCTCACCTTTGCGCCAGCCTAAGGCACAGAGCGAGATCTCCCGCCTTGCATTTCGTACTTTGTAGCCTTTGCCAAAGTCTGCCACTCCAAATATCTTCCTAACCTGCCTCCTTATGGCCGCAGCGCTCACAAGGCACGGACCATCAAGTCACGCCATCTGCTTCAGCGGTACATGCGGTGGAAGCTTCCTACTTACGTCAGTCTTCTTCCTCCCTCCAGCAAATCTTTTCTCCTTCCTTCACCCTCTCTTACTCCCATGTCCTCATACTCTTATTTTTCTACTTGAAATTAAATCCTCCCGATAATTTTCAAGGGATGAAGAGTTGGATTTCTCAACTCCCGTTGCCACGACAACCATAGCCAACTTTGGATATGGGAAGGAGAGCAGGGTGAGCCAGCTATACCACATGTAACATTCTTTCCTGTCTGTACACATGATGTACATATGTTGTTTGCAGCTTCTTATCAGGCCGTCACAGCGTTCCCTGTAAAGCGCAGACTTGATGACATATTTTACAGTGAAACGACAGAGAGAGGCATGCAGGGAGATTGTTTGGGGGTGGTTGGAGGGGAGAGAAAAAAAAAAAAAACTACTGACACCTCAGACTCCACTTCACAGCTAGTGAAGGAAGAAAGTGAGCAAGCCGCTAAGCCTTTCCTCCCCGCAGCCGCCTGCAAAGTGGAGATATTACCGTTCACATTTGGACGGACGTGTGGATCCCATGTGGTGTGTGCGTGTGTGTTTATCTTTTTTGCAAATGTCTATCAAGAAAAACCTTTGCACTTTTCAGTAGTTTGCTTGAGGTCAGAATTCTTTGTGATTTTGTTAAACATACCAAAATAAATGGAATTCTCTCTTGTAAAGGTTGTGCAGACTATACGAGTAGTCGACTTTACTGCTCCACATTGACATTTTTGGCTTTAGGAGGAGGGAGGGAGGCACAGGAGCTTGCAGCAACAGATGAGTTTGCTGAATGAAAAATATATAAGGGAATTTGAAATTCCACCCTCAAAAGGAAAAAAAATAATAATAATCTAATTTTTCCATGTTTTATTAAAATGACCCGATTTGATGGGAAGAAAAAAAGAAAAGAAAGGCTCAACGGGTACGTTTATTATCTCTTTTTGAGTTTTAATTCATTGTACATTCCAAAACATAAATCTTTGAACCAATAAAGTTGTGCGTATGGATCGAGTTTTATTTCTTTTGGCATTTTGCTGAACCAAGGTTGTTTTAAATAAAACGAAATAACTAAAACTAAAATAAAAAAAAATAAAAAATAAAAAACTTGTGTTAACAAAATAAAATACAAACGAAAATGCTTTTTAATAAAACTAACTGAAACTACATTTTACGTTTACAAAACTAAAACAAATGATTATTATAGTGAAAATGTTCTTTGTTTTCATCTTTGGTATAATTCATTTTATACATTGACCCTTTAGGGTTGATTTTAAATGTGAGTGAGGTATATTTATTTAGATATTAACCGGTATAAGTATAAAGTATAAAGACCTTTCTATCTATTAGAGTATGGACAATTTCAAAATCAATTAAAAACATCAGTGATCCTTCACAAAAACATCTATTAGTGTCTGTATCTTTCTAATTTTCTTATTAATTTTGCAGGTAAAGTCCAAAAGCCAGAGACTTACGTCAGCAATATCCGCGCCGACGCACAATGACGTCAGTTTGGAAAAGTGGAGTGGAATTCATTTGAACAAGTGCTGTCCTTTCTTGTGTTCAAAGGAAGCATCTTTTCGTTTCTCCTTCACCCAATGACAGAGATGGGAAAACCAGGTCAAAAAAGTCAAAACCCTGCCAGAATTTGACTTTAGGCACAGGTGCTTCTTGTAATGACCTCGTTAACTGCAGGCTGATTCCAAGCACCTGTAGCTAAAGCCAAACTGTGGCAGGGTTTTTAACTTTCTGGACCTGGATTTCCCATCTCTGCCCAATGAAGTCATCCAACAAAGGTTAAGGGATGGTGGCACAAAGGTTAGGCAATTTGATTTTGAATTTGAGGCCCAATGTTGTTGTTGTTTTTATTGTTTTGTGTGTGGCTTTGTCTCATGTCTATTGTGCAATTTTCTGCCACCTGTCTTTACCAGGACTTCCTGTGAGACGAGTTATTGTAACTCACTGTGATCTTTGCTGATTAAATAAACGTATGAAATAAAATGTTGTGATTTTGCCAAGTAATTACTGTAACATGAAACGTGCTCTTTGACACAAAACTCCAATTCCATTCCCGGTGTCCGATTCCGATACAAGACAACTGCAAAAACTTACACCAGATGCTTGCTCAGTACAGTGGATGGATGCTGAGTACTCCTGAATGGGACATTAAAATGGTCATCAAACAGTTTTGGTGTACATGTTTTAAAATGTACGCCAGGATTATTTCCATGAGCGAGCTTTGATAGGATTTAGAAGTGAGCTGCCGGGAGGAACAAGACAAACATTTTCCAAGACACAGGGGCCCTATTGGATGTAATACTGTGTACTCAGAGAGCAACCATGCCGTAATAGCATAATCAAACAAGACATGATATTGTTTGCCTCCTGACTGTCAACTGTTGATAGCAAACATTGAGCACCACTCATTCAGCAAGTAACCAAACAGAAAGAAAAACGGTAGTGCCAAAAGTCTATAAAATAAAGCCTGAGAAGGAAAACAGCTGGAGTCAGCATAGGAACCAAATGGATAACAAGGAGGAAGTCTGAGTGACTTGTCCAAAGCCGACTCTCATGACTTATGCACTTTCATGTTGCATTATATTTAATTATAGATCATACTGGGGCAGCCCCTAACGCGGCCTGCTGGCCTCGCAGGTACAACAGTTCAATAATTCAGCAATGAACATGTTGGATAGGATGCAGCGTGAATACGGTGAGAGAGAATATACTCGCTCTTATTCAACTCTATTCGGCTCCATCTTGCTGCGAGACAAAATGAGGATTGAATGACATTAAAGGAAAATCAAGTTAACCCCTCAAAAATATCCTGACAATAATATGTCCTATGCAGCGCCATTACTGTATTTTGGTTAATATTGTATTTGTGGAATATGAGTTGAGCAGCAAAATCCATCAGTTTTTATCAATATCAGAAGGTGACCATTTTGCCACTTGCTGTCGATGGACAATGACATCACAGTTGCTCAGGTCTAACAACCAATCACAGCTCAGCTTCAGAAAACAGATGAACTGTGACTGGTCGTTGCATGAGCCCTGAGCAACTGTTATGTCATGTTCAGTTGCCTCCTGAGAGGGATAAAAACGTCTGGATTTTTCTGCATAACTCATATTCCACAAATGTAATATTAATCAGAATGTCACGTTTAGACTAGTGAGGTCACATATAACATATTATTGTCAAGAAATGTTTAAGGTTGACTTCCACTTTAATGAAGTGTTAGAATAACAGGCCATCTTTGAGGAAACTCACTTAAAATGTCTTTTTATGAGACAGCATACTATTGGGAACCTTACTCAGCCTATCCCAAAATGAGTCCAAACACAGGCGAAGGGATTCCATTAAATTATTTCCATTCTTATCTCATTTTTCACATATCATCACACTACTCTCGGAGTTTTTATTTAACTATAAATGTTCTCAAATTACGCTAGCTACAGTAAATCTTATTATTTTCTTGTTTTTTTATTTTAATTTATTTTATTTATTTTTATTAATGTTCCTTTGCTAAAGTACCACGTAACTCACACAGAAATACAAAGTTTAAACTGAAACGTATTTTTGTGACCCTATCTGGCTCTAGGGTCCGCATGTCGCAAAGGTTAGTGTTGAGTAACTGACAAATTAGATCAGGTGGTCAAATATTACGATTTGTAGGTTCTTTCAAAAATACCCACCATGTCTATTTTCATTCCCCGTGTGCGTGCGTGTTTTGCAAGCAAGTGAGTAGCTCACTGTCCTTGACACATGTCTGCTTTCCAGTGTTCAGTGACTGATGGGGTTGGCTAAAAGGTGGAATGGTATTACTAATGGATGGATGTTTACAGTGGACAACCCGTATGTACTCAAGTACATAACAGGGTAAAAGGGCTGTGTGCCATGCACATACGCCATCAGTGATAGTCATTGTGAATTCTCTTTTTCATATCTTGAGTTTTATGACGTGAATTGCACAAGACAACTTCTCATTTCCAGATAGTCAGTTGAATATTGTGGGAGGGTTACATTCAATAATCAACAATTATAATTTGTGATCAGGGTTGGGAGGGTTAGTTACCGCTTAAAAATGTAGTTAATAACATAATCCAACTACCATACATTTTTGTCTGCGGTATGTAATGTCAGTACATGTATTTTCTTACTTCCCAAGCTTGTGTGTAATAGTCTGGTTTATTGTTTACTGTTTACTCCAAACTCGCAAACATTTGGGATCAGATGTCATTCAAAATCATCCATCCATCCATCCATTTTCTTGACCGCTTATTCCTCACAAGGGTCGCGGGGGGTGCTGGCGCCTATCTCAGCTGGGTCTGGGCAGTAGGCAGGGGACATGAGCTGTTTTAAAGTGAAGCCATGGGACTCTATTTTCTAAATCTGCGCTGAGGCGGGGTAGACCTTATTTTGGTATGGATGTTTTTTAAGGGTGTTTTGCGCCATTGTGTGCGTGAACACAGCCGACTCCATCCTTTCCCAATTAAAGTGGCTGCTCTCATTCGCTTTAAATGCAGCATGCTAGAGGTGCGCTGATAATCTGTGACAAGCATGGTGGAAAAAGAAAGTGATTTGACCACCAATGTCAAAGATTTGTGAAGTTTACACTTGGAGCGCCTTCGTGTCCATGTGTTCCAACTACCATCACCTCCATAGCCACCCTCTACAGGTATAGCTGTGCTGCGTCCATAGAGATCCGGCCGTCACGTGACAATTTCTCTGCACGCCCCCCCTGTGGCAGGAAAGTAGCAGTGCAGGGTTAATGGACTACAATGGCATGCATGGAGGGCTAAAACTAGCATTTAATCGTCAACCGCAGTCAAAGTGGACAGGTTGGATTCAACTCGGTGACGCTACTACGTGGAATTCCCTACGTGCTTTCAAATCTCATCATACAAAGCCTTTACAGGTTTATACAATCCAGATTTATTTCCCCTTTATGTGTTGTCAAAATGCCATCAAAATTGGCAGTTTCACACAAGTCTTGTAGTGTTATTTAGGTATGTTAGCAACTTAGCATCTGCTAATTCGGCCACCGCCGTCGTTTATGCTGTAAAAAGTCTTTATGGTGTTGGTCAGTTATTAAATTCAACTGTGTTAAACCGTAGCAGCACAAACAAACGAAAAGGTTATTTTCCCCCCACATTTTGCCTGTGCTAACAGTTAGCATCTTCTAATTCAGCCACCATGTACAAAGTTCTCTAATGGCTACCTAGTGATTCCTCTTTTGGTAGCGTGAAGAATGCTCAATCCTTTTTTTTTTTTTTTTGCTTCGTCTTGTTGTGGCAGCTGGAACACAACAGCTGTCAATCATTGTTAAAGTGTGGTGTTTGCCGTTTATTCCAAGTGGCGGACGTATTTTCTATGCTGCCAAAAGGGCGCATTTTGGGATGTCCAGATCTCTATTGGCACAAACTTAAGTCAATAATAACAATAAGAAGAAGACGAATGACAATTATGATCAAGCACAGCTGTGCCATCTACAAATTATAAGCCCTTACTGTCATATTTGACCCCACTGCAGTAAATATCTTTACATCAAATATCACCTAACAATTATCACACCATGTTAAAAGACGATTGGTTGAACTTTTTAGATCAGTAGCTTAAATATATATATTTTTTATGTCACAGAAAGAACTGTACTTTTATTGTGTGATATATCAGTACACACAAAAAGTTCCTAAAGGTACTCTGACAGTAACTTTAAATTCCATCCTTGTATTTCCAGCTGGCACACAGCAGGTAAGAATAAAGAAGGATTTAGCCTGTAGTGACCAGAAAATAATAATAACAAGATTTCAAATCCAGGTCAGACATTGGCAGTCTAAAACCATGTTTCCACTAACATTTTACTTCCTCTGGAAATGATTATCCCTGATCAAGCTTGAATTTCCACTACAGGATGTGTAAAGTAGCTAAAAGCTAATGTACCAGTGAAACACTGTTTGAGTTGTACACAAATACATACGTCAGGGGAAGTAACAATGAAATGTTCTGCCATGTGTCGGAAAATAAGATATGGAAATAAGATATGATTTGTGGGACAGCCAGCAGAATGACAGCGACGGTGATGGGGGACAGAGTGACAAGCAGCTAGCAAGAGAGCGGCAATGGATGCGATGGACAAGAAGCATCCAGAATGAATTCCCTGAGATGGTCACGCATGGCTGAGCGGAATTGGCCTGGATCGAGGAGGTGAAGGCTGGGTGGGGGTTTGAGCGGCTTCTGCACGTCCAGCTGGACAGAAAGACGACAGAGAGCGAGAGGCCCTCGGGTGCTGACAGGTGTAGGCCTCCACTCCAGCTGAGGCCTCAAAGCTGACCTGGATATTTGGATAGCTCTCTCGATGGCTCGCTTCCTCTTATGTTTGCTGTTTGCCGTCTGATTTAATTTAGTTTTTTAATGTGCTCACTGCAACATAGTGACTGTTAATCTTTTTTAAGACACGATAAAGCTTTGTATCTTATTCTAACTTAGTTACTCTACCAATTACTTGATTTTAAAAGTAACTAAGATTACAAGTTACTTTATTTACCTTCACCAAAACCACTTAAGATGAAAACTGTTTTTTTTCCAATACAATATTGGAAGTGCATTTTTCAGAATGCACAAAACAAAATTCAGAGACCTCCTGAATTAGATGCAGCACTTTTTCCATAACATGTTGGGACTTTGAAACATGTTGGGGCTTGAATGTACTGTGCTGCAACTCCAAATGTTTCAGAATGGACCAACTTAACTCACCAAGCCAATGTAATATTTGACAATCAGCAAATCTGTTTTGTAATTTTAGTTGACGTGTGCTTTTAGAATATTTACATTATGCAACTCTAGTTGCAGAAACATCTCGCTTTGATTATCCACATATTTTTTATTTATTTAATTGAATCTCATTAGATTGTCAATGTAACCATTGGTGCTTCTGAATTATATAATATAGTCAAGGTACGTCTATTTGGACATGTTCTTTTCTTACTCTTGGCTGTATAAATGATTTAACAACTGGCATTCATAGGGATTTATAATGTTCCAATTAAATGTCAATACAAGAACACATTTTACTCAGGAGTGATTCTTTCATCTTGCTGTCAATGTACTACTATCTGAAATGTCTATATGAAAAAAAAAATATTTAATTTGCCTCACTCCCTCATTATGGGGTAACTATCAGCATAACAAGTAAACGAGTGTTCCATCATGAGCTACTGAAGAAAAACTGGGCTATTTTGACCAAAAATGAATAATAATAATAATAATAATAATAATAATAATAATAATAATAATAATAATAATAATAATAATAAAGTTTTGGTCACACACGCAAGCTATACATTTTGTCTTTGTTGGCTTGGTGTTGCGCGTAACTTTTATTATGATTGGGGAAGGCAAAGGAACGCTTCCGCCAACATGCGCGCTCGTGCATCCATGCATGCTCCAACCCAAGGCAGACCCACAACACTTGAAAGGGGCTTCTCACGCCCATGCACCCGACCACCCATACTCATACTCGTGTGGATATTATCAGTGGTGCTCAGCTGAGGCTCCAGGCTTGTCCGGTCCCTGTGGCGTAGCGGTGACCAGGGGAGGAAGAGCTTATCTGAGCTTCAAGCCCCCCTCCCTTGGCCCCATGCCTTGGCTCCAGAAGCTGGGAGGCAGATGCCATGCAGGCTCCCGGTGTGGCCTGTTACTGTGCACAAAGCTTGTAGCGTTTAATGCTGAAGGGACAAGCTTTTGAACCACATAGTGCATCTTTGTGTCCATGTGTAAATGTGTAGAGGATGAAGGTAGGAGCTTTTAGTCGCACCAAATCCCTTTTCCCGCCCAGATCCGATCAGAACTCCAACAAGGTCATATTCTAGGCAGTTATGTCTCTTGTACCTTCATTAAATGAGGTATGAAGTAACACACGTGGACCACAATTACAATTTAATGCTAAGTGTCAGGACAAAAGCGCTTTTCGATTGCAGCATAATTCCAGCAAGGTGCATAAAGGCACCAGAGAAGAAAAATCTTTTTTTGTCATAGAAGAGGAATAACTATACTGATTTCTGTAAAAATTAAGACGATCCTTGCGGTAGGGTGAACAGATTTTCCAAATCAAAAGATGTTTTCACTGACAATCAAATATGCAATACATTCTCACCAGAAACTTTTTATAACAATGTTGAGCACTAGTCAATCTGGTGACCGGTGGTTGTGTTATTGCTTTAGCTAATGCTAATTGCTAGCTTAGTTGGCAGTTCAACAGTGCTAAAAAAAAAAAAAAAGACAATGCACTCACTAGTATCCAACCTTTTTTGCTCAATTACAGCAGCTATTGGAAGCTGGCTGTGTCGTTTACCTCGCGCCGGTCTTGCATTGTAATATTGAAAAGACGCCCCCAGAAAAGATCATCTTGCATTGGGTCTGACCAGAGACAGCAACATTAGGCTAATAGGACTCAATTTTAAATTACAGGTATTCTTGTTTTGCATTCGAGGATGGTCGGAAGTCGAACTTTTCCGACTTCTAACCAGGAAGTGTGTAAGAGAACTGGGAAATTGCACTTGCGAAGTCGGAAAAAAAGTACCACGACTTGACTGACGGACTACAATGTGACGTCACTCTACAATGGTGATCCCTTTGGAAACACAGACTATGAATGGTAAAACACAATTTACTGGAGTATAAAACTAGATAGCTTTCTTCATTCATAAATATTCAATATAACAACAGTATGTCGCTATCTCCCTGTCTGAAATTATACAGTGAACTACTGTACTGTATGAAATGCTTATGAAATAAGGTAAAAACATAAAATGAATCAAAATTGCGAGAAGGCAAATTTGCTGGAGTTCAAAATGAGTTTTGAGGAACAAAATAGAAAACATTTTATCGCTATCCACCATTTTTGTGGTTTCTTTCGCTTCAAATGCTTCAGGTCAAGTGTTCATCAGGTTTTGTTCAAACGCTAAACGCCAAAACGTTTAGCGAACAGTTACCTTGAACGAATCCCGACAAATCAACATTTGCTAGCTTCCCACCCCTCAGTGGGGTATGGGCTTTAGATTAGTTGCATGAATCGTTATGGCAACCATGTGATTGACATACACATTGTCGAAACAACTAGCTTACTGACTGGATGAAGAAACAAACAAACAAACAACAAAAAACGGGACACTGGGAAATGACCTGTGTAAATAGTGGAGAAAAACAATGGCTCTGACACAAGGCTCCAAAGCGGGACTGTCCCGATTAACATGCAACATCTAGTCATCCTATCTAGGATGATATAATGATGGTGATTAATTGGAAAAGATCCATACTTTCATATGATAATTAACCATCTCATCACAACATTTCTCATCATCATCTTTTTCATTCACAATAAACAATTTCCTCCCTGCTTTTCTTAGCCCCAACAAAGGCAAGAACAGGTGTTTGTTGGAATGCGCAGCTGAAAATCTCCAGATGAGTCTTGCAGCTAGTTAACGGCTTCGAAAGGTTCCTTTCGTCTCAGAGAATTAAGCCAAGTGTTCACAAAACACGAGTCTAAATATAGGGATGGAACATGAAACAGATTAACGCCACACAGTGATGGCTCGAGAAGACGGCGGCATGCAGCTTTCTTCCCGCTTTGACTGGCACGGCTTTGAACCCCACGGATTGAATTCAGTGAGTAAATATCTGTGGGTGTGTACGTGTCTACCTCGGAGCCTGACTGTGTATCTTCTCCGAAGAACCAAGGGTGAATAACAGTTCAGGGTTTGGGGCAAATGTAGTGCGTTCAAATGTCTGGTAGATGTCTGGGCATGCGACGCAATGCGGTACAGGAAATATGACGACACTGGAGTTTTTTCCCAGGATGAACAACTTCCTCTTGGCTGTTTAAAGGTGTTATCGACTACCATTTTAGCTCCGGGGGCGAACCGTGTCATTCAGATTTAGTAAACGCTTTGACTTTCTCAAACGCCGGTTCGTTCGGCGAAGACTCGGCGTGTTTTAATATTGAATTTTTGCCTTTGATGTGCAATCGCACATGCGCATGCCCGCCACTCGCACAATTACACAGACACAATGCATTTGCTGAGATGGAGCGACTGCGGTGTGTTTGACCCATTTTGCAGAGGCAGGCTTTTGCTTTCATAACGACGGAGTGTGAAGGAGCGCATGTGTGTATGAATGCATATCCAGTAGCTTGCAACAGCGCCATGTAGCACGACACAGCTTTTGAAATCTTGAAAAGTACTAAGCTACTGTCTGATTAAAAAAAAAAAAAAAAGTCTCTATAACATATCCGCTGCAAATATGGCATTATCCATAAGCCTGAAGTTTGATACTGATAATATTCACGTCATTGTATTTGAGCTAAATTGTTCGGTTATACGTAATGAAAGCTATTTATTAAATGTCGTCTCACAACAGCGCAGGGGTGTCGCTGACATTATACTTTGTGTCACGATAGCATGTTGCCTTACTCCTGTCACTTCCCGTTAAGGCAGCAGACAAACGGAACGGGGCGCCATGCCTCGGAGCTATGGCAGTAAGGGTGTCTGCCGCCAAGTCGAAGGAAGAGGTAGGCGAGGTCACGGCGGTGGGGGTTCGCAAGTGCCACAAAAATCAGGGAGCGGCTGCCGACCCTTGCAGCGCATCATGGCAGCAGTCAAGTGAATGCGAAAACAAGAGAAAGCTTTGCGGAATATTGATTTAATGCCGCAGCCGGAGCAGGGGAGGGCGGCAAGATGTGCGCTCCAGATTACATGCGCTCTATTTCCCACTCATACAGAACCTTGAGTTCCTCAGCCTCCACACTCCAGAGAACCAGATGGAGACGGTGAGTGGATGTTCTCTCATTGGCACACTGCGTAGAAACCAATGAAGGATGAGAACAAAATATGCAGTACATGTCAAATAATGATCCCTTTGTTTATCTAATGAACTTCAAGGCATCTCCTTGGCATCCAAACCTATTGCTTGTGCCTTTCAATTAGCTCCCTGCCTTCTAAATAATAAATGGCTTCAGACCTCATTAGCATCAAACATGGATTAGGAAGCTTGGTTTAGGTCTATCAAAGTCAAACATGCACACAATAAAATTCTTTGTGGTGGGTGTGACAGGTTATGACCACTTTTTACTAATTTAATTGATTTTATTAAATAAAAGAGGAACAGCCTTCAATTAGTCCCATCCTATTTTTGCAATCCTAAAGGGGACATGTTAAAAATGTAATAAATACTATTTGACAATGGTAGATGACTGCTACTGCTGTTTTTGCAGTCAGTATAAACATGTTAAAAATAAAGTAGAAAATATGTCCTGAAGGGTCATATGAGATATAAAAATGTTGACAACAAACTAATAAAACATTCAAAATGGATATTCAGTTGGTTCAAGGAGACAAATAATAAAATGTGTTCCTCCATACTTGCTTGCTTTTATTGGTGGATGAATTAGCCTATACTCAATTTTTTTTACTTTAGTAAAAGCACAGATAGAGGTGCAAAAAATAGTTAAGTAAAGGTATTTGTGGAAAAATCTAGTTACCGTAAGTACAAAAAGTACTTAGTTTGAAATATACTAGTAAAAAGTAATCATGCTTCATGGCATCTTCAAATGTCACTAAACTATTAAAAAAAAACACAAAATGGCTATTCAATTGCTTCATGGAGATAAATAATTAAAAAAAAAAATCTTTCTCCATACTCAAAGCTTTTATTGGTGGCTCAAGTAATCACTTCTTTTACTCAAGTAAAAGTACAGAAAGTATTTGTAAATCTAAGTACAAAACTACTCAATTTGAAATGTACCTTAAGTAAAAAGTAAAAATACTTAATCCAATTAAGTCTTCCTAAAGTAAATATCTGTTAAAACTGATTAAATGATATAACTGAAAATACACTAAGAACTAAGATGACTAATATAAATTCATTTAGAACAGAAAAAGAAGATCCAGCATTATGATTTTTTTTGTTTTGTTTTTTTTTTGTTTATTTTTTTACATTTTATTATTTTTTTGGGGTCAAAAATAACACAATTTTGGTCAAAAATTGGATCAAGCTACTTGGGCCAATCTGACCCAACTTTGGGTTGTTTTGTTAAAAAATATACCTGCGACTTTTGTGCTTTTGTGATAAGCGGTTCATATGGATGGATGGATGGATGGATGGATGGATGGACGTTCAAAAATATAGTTTTTTTTTTACACAAAACAGTAGAGTAAAGATACTCACTCAAAAATGCAGTAAAGTAAAAATAAAAAGTAGGCTACCCATTCATGAATTTATACAAGTGCATATACATAAAAATTTAATCAACGACGGTTACATTCCATCACTGGCTTTTAAGCATTGTGTGCTCCTTAAAAAGTTGACTTGCAATCTTTCCTGATTTTTTTTAAATTTTTTTATCTCCACTAATGTCCACTTTATTTGACTGTAGAGGACCGCTAAAATGTGCGTTCCAAAAAATATTTAACTCTGAATTGAGTGCACGCATCCTCCCCACTCCCCTCCCATCCCCTGCCCTGCAGCCGCCGCTGAGAATGATGAACAGAAGAGGCGCGCTCCCATTGTGGTGCACGGCCAAGTGAGGAGGTGCCTGGGCTGGCGTCCTGGGCCAATGGAACGCGACGTAGCTCGGTCGCAGTGTGCGCGCCTGGCCAATGGCGCGCGCCCCTCTTGCTCACATGACGCCTTTCTATATGTTGGCTCTCCTCTCAGCACTCAATAGCGACCAGCCCAGGCATCATTGCAGACTTGACACCGGCCAAATCGGACGTCCAGCATCTACGGTACGTGCAGTGATAATGTGTGCTTTAAAAAGAACGAAAAAAATATAACATGAAGATGTGCACACGATGACTCTCACTGCCGAGGGAGGACACACTTTTTCCCGCAAGCAGACGACCGGAGACGCACGGGGGCGAGACATAAACGCCCATAAGTTGCTGAAATGAATCGTAAGTAGAAGATTTTGATATATTATCAATTATAACTGCTGCTATCTAGAAATGTATTTAACGAATAACTACTATCAGAAATTTACGCTCTTGCGCAAGCTTTTTCTTTGTATATGAGCTACTTTTTTCTTTTCTTTTTTGCGCGAACGCGTGAGCACAAAGAATAATTAATTAAACCTATAATGAAATATTGTATACAGTTTTAATGTGATTTGCACGTGTGCTTGTCATGTCACCTCTCTTTGTGCACCCACATTTTTTTTTCTTTGTGATACATGCGGGCGGGGTGGGGGTGTGGGGGAGTTATGGGGGGTGCAGCTGTCTGCACAGCGCCATAGCATGAAATATAGATAAAAAGCACGCGGTAAACCCGATGACCCGAGCCTGGCTGTCTGGCTGTGCACCCGCTCCACAAGGCTCAATGAGGACAATTAGGGAGGGGGGCTGGGGTGACCAGAGGGGGAAAAAAAAAATTGAGTTCTTAAAAGGACTCTATAAACAGGGCTGCACTTCAACCCTCAGGGCAGTCCATAAGCTCGTTTGTCTGGTGTGAAGGACTAGACTATTCCAATAAATACCTCTATAAATAAATAAATATGCAAACCTACTTTTCCGATGGAGCGAGAAAAAAAAACGTGAGACACGTTTTCAGTACGCTCTAATGACTTGAGTTCATTTCCCAGCCGCACAACATTGCCCCCCCCCCATCCCCGCCACAACCGCCGCACCCTCGAGAGGTCAAGTCACTCCCACAACCTCTTTATCGATTTGAAATTGGTGGGGTCACGGCTCTGCGCGGTGGGGGGATGTAAGAGATGATGTACATTTGAAAGTCTCGCCTTGCTTGTGATTGTGCACAATAACAGGGAATAGCATGCAGGACCAGCGCCATTTGATGTTCAAAAAGGCGTCATATGGCTTTAATTAGGACCTATAAAATGTGTCTGGCATATTCTCTTAGGCGGCACTGAGGAGCTACAAAGGAGGGGGGCTGATATAGTAAGAGGAAAGCAACACAGAATGTCACTTAGCTGAAGATCTTCTTATCAAATTTTTATGAACCTACTTTTTTTTTCTTTCGCTGCACCCCCCTCACTCCCTCCCTTCCTTGATGCTGGTGGTATGTAGGCAACACTCTTATTCCCGCTTTGTCGTCGAGAACCCCCACCCTCAAACAAACTACCATCTTCAACTGTCAGACACCTGGAGGCTAGACATAATGATCAAACGATGCAGTCCACCTAAACACAGGCTGTTTTTTCATTTATTTATTTTTTTGTCTTTTTCTATTATTTTTATGTCCTCCTACCGGCCCTGCTAGCCCCCCCGCACACGTCCTTGTCTGCACTTAAGTCACGCAATGTTGTTTGCTGCTCATGTTGCAGGAGCATTTCTACACGACCGCTACTGTTGTGTAGAATACACCAAGAGTAACATATTTTTGCCAACAATTGACACTCACCTAAAAGTGATTATAATTGCCCAAACCTTTAATAGCATTTTATAAACTTACAAATAGCTTCAAAATATTGCCATACGTTTAAAAATAGTTCAGGAAACTTAGCTTACAGCTAAGACCGCAAATACACAATGTACAGTACTGATGGTGATTAATTATTGTTGCTTCGAAGGCCAAGGTTACGTAGAATTAACACCTCGTAGTGTTATTACTGGTTTTGATGCCTTGTTTAGTCCTATTGCGATTGCAGCCACAAAAACAAGGTAGACGCCATCTTATCTATATCTCTCTCATTTATTGTCAATCATCCATTTGTGATTGGATGAGCAAATTGGGGGCTGGAAGTGGAGTAAGTGAGCTTCCACCTTCCGAAGTTTGGTAGGGCAGAATACTAGCTTGATGGGTTTTTTTTCTGTCGCGTTTATGACTGACAGTATGGTTGCTCTCTCGATTAGAGCGATTCTACTTACAATAAACACAATGTTGCCCTGAAAATAAGAGAATCAGATTCAACCTCTATTTTATTTTTATTTTATTTTTTTGCCACGTTATACAAAATAGCAACCCCCACTCCCCACCCCACCCCGTATAATGTTTAGATTGCCAGTTAAAAAACAAAACCAAACTGTACATAAATGCTAGATTGGAGGATGAGTGCCTCACACGTCTACAGCAGACATCCACAAGGAAACATCAAAGAGTTGTGTGTTTATGCTAGTTTTATCAAACACGCTTCTACGTGAAACTTGCTGTTATTGTTTTGTCTAGGTGACTAGATGTGTATATGTGCGTGTGTGTAACAAAATGTGTTTGTTTTTTTTAATGTAAAATATGCGGTGTAACAAAATGTTTTTGATGTAAAAAAAATGTGTACATCGAATCAAATTATATATATATATTTCTTGTTAAATTTTATTTATTTATTTATTTTTGTTTATGTTTTAGTAAGACCCTAAGTTGCTGTGGTGCACCCCCACTTCACTCAAGGGTGCCTGTGGGCTTTCAGCTGTGGCCTCAAAGTTGTTTCCGAAGTCGAGCAGAAAGAAACAGTAATTATAGGAGGTGGCTGGTAAAAATGCATCAGCTCACATTGGTTTTGACTTATTCTTCTTCAAGAGCATCTTCTTTTAGAGAAGGGCAGACGTCTTGAAGTGTTGGTTCGGGATTACATCATCCGAATGCTGCCGCATTTGTGTGATAATGAGAGAGAATATTTCATGGAAAACGGTCGGTTTTCGTTGGTAGTTAGTTTTATGGTAGATAAGCTCCATAACCCCGTAAAAACAAAATGCATGTTATTTTGGTCTCTCTCGCAGTTGTCAAAAAAACATTGACGCTGCTGAGCCAAACATTGACAGTTTTTGGTAAACATGTTTGTTAGAGGATTATTTCCAGCCGCAGCTTCCAAAACAACGTAATCTTGTCACATGTGACAAGCGTAGAAAAATGCGCACAGGGGTCCAGTTGCAATGCTGACACTTGTTTGTGTGTTTGCTGAGAGCTGACTTGTGTGTCATGGCGTCAAGGAGATTGAGGATATCTCTTCCTCCGCCAGCACCTTTGAAGCGGGAAGTAATAAAAAGTTCAATGGGTGCAACAAGCTGTTCTTCCCTCCTACACTTTGAGGCTTTCTACCTGGAGATGAATAGGACGCCCCTCCATAACGAAGGGGGAAAAAAGAGTACATTTTATTGAAGGCTAAGGATGTGGGGGATGCTCTTACAACTTATAGACACTTGGTGTGAAATAGTCTAACGCAAACCAGCACGGCTATGTTGAAAAACCCCCAAAAAAACAAGTCATTCTCTCTGTACGGAAAATCTACCAGAATTGCACACAACAATGCATATTATGCAAACACTGTTTAAGTAGGTCAAATGTAAACAGTCCTGTTTAAATCCTCCTTGCAGTGAAATAGTGTGATGGTACAACCTCCATGTTAATGACTTTGGACAATCACAAAGACACAGATTAGGATTTTCAATAACCAGATTTATGCGTGAAGGGGTGAAGTCATGGTCAGTGCCGAGTCATTCAATTACCACCGTGCCCTTTCCTGGGAAAAGTCCCCAGCCGTGAAGAGGTTAATTGTTTTTGTATCGCCATCCACGGGGGGAAAAAACGGACGAATGGAAGGGGAACGGGGGTTGGATAATTGGGCCGACGCTGGATTACTGAAAGCGTTCCAAAAGGAAAAGCGGTGAAGGCGGAAATGAGAGGAAGCGGCGTGAAAGAAAGGCCCACGTTGTGTGAACCCGCCGCAGGAGTTGCCTGCTTCTTGCAGGGGAGAGGGAGCACCTCATTCCTGTTTAGCCCACAGGATGACCTTTGACCCTCACATGCTCCTCCTTGCTCCAGGTGCAGGCACTCACTGCCTCCCACACAGACAAGCATTGCAAGTTCATTTTTCCACACTGTGAGTGCCCGATGATTTTTCTTATTTTACTTTTCTGGAAAATTGATTCCACACCTTTTTAAAAAGGGGTTAAAAATAATAGTGACTTGGAATGGTGCAATAATCACAGGAGTGCTAATCCGAAGCATGTCATGTATAATTACTGCAGTGTTTGATAACAGCAACGCAAATCACCTCAGGCCATTTATGAAAGTTTCCTCACGCTATTAATAAATTTCAAGAAGACGCGGAAGGAGCAGGCCCTCCGCATGGCCCACTGGTTAAAGCACAGTGAGGTTAATGAACTAATCTTCATACTTGCCGCTACCATCTGTGGGGGGGAGACAAGGCAGATGTTTGCCGTTCGACACTGTTGCATCATGCATGGAGGAACATGGCAGCGCCATACAGCTTGATGAACACATTTAACGTTTTAAGGCATTCATGAGCCTCTCTGTTCACTCGGCATAGAGTGAGAAAGCCTAATTATCCTAATCTGGATGAGCATCTTAATATACACCTTCACTGAAGATCAAAGGGTGCCCTTCAACACTGAAGGAGCGCACGATTCAAAATTTAAGCCGAGTGAGTATCAAAATAATGACATACCCTGTACGCTTCCATATTGGACATCATTGCTCTATTGTCCTGTAAAATGCTGTATGACGTCATCACGTATTGTCATCATTTATGTAGCACTCCTAATGATCTCAGCTTTCATATTATTCCTTCATAAAACAAAAAAACATACATTTTGAAGTGATTGAGTGACGATTGTGGCCAACCCATGTACTACGCGGTGGTATGCAGTGGCATAATGTATATTATGGAGAGGTTGATGATCCATAAAAAAAAAAATATAATATTAATATTGAGGCACTTACTTGCTAATGCATGCACACATTGCGAATCAAGTTAATTTGTGTAGGAACTCAAATACGTTATGTTCCCCTTCATATGACCATTAGTGTGGCCAAAAACATGCATAATTCAAATTAAGCTGCCCTAACAAACTAACCACCAGAGGGTGCCAGAATGGCAAAAATGAAATACAGCATCTCCTTTTTGACAGATTTTCTGCTTTAATATCGTGACATGACGACGATGACGTCACAATTTTAATATTGCGATATTGCTATTGAAAACTGTGATGAATTCTCACAAAAAATTATGTGGTCATGCATAGGCGTGTGCTAATCATAGTTTGAAAATATTAGAACAATACTCAAAGCATTTTTTTTTAATTCTATTCACGTCCTAAGGTTGGCTCTCAAAGACAAAAATCATTACATCACTTAATGTGCAAAAAAAAAAAAAAAACCGTGACCAACTGTCACCAAAATTATGTGTACATTTGTAGACATGTGATAATAATAATAATAATAATAATAATAATAATAATAATAATAATAATAATAATAATAATGATAATAATAGAACAAAACTTGCAATATTTTGGATGATTAACATTGCAAGTGTATATATGTTACCTTCTTGATATACGGTACATATATTATATGCATATCCATAATCTTGGTGTAAAGCTGCCAATATCATTACAAGATGTCTAAATACAGTTCTCACTTTTTCACAGCTAAATTATATATTAATTTAAAAAAAAAGAAAAATATTTGTTTGCCATTACAGATAAACATAAAATCCTGATGAAGAGTGCACAACAATCACAGTTTACACAATAGCCCACTGAACAAAAAAATTTCCCCAAGTTTCAGGCCACTTTTGACACCACTAGTATTTATTTATTTATTTATTTATTTATTTATTTATCCATCCAACCATCCATCCATCCATCCATCCATTTTCTTGACCATTTATTCATCACAAGGGTCGCGGGGGGTGCTGGAGCCTATCTCAGCTGGCTTTGGGCAGTAGGCGGGGGACACCCTGGACTGATTGCCAGCCAATCTCAGGGCCACGAGGATTTATGTTACATAAAATAATTAAAAGAAATAAGAACAATGACAGATAATGGAAAAAAAGAGCTATTTATCACAATATAGAATTTTCCATAAAATTGCATGAAATTAATGGGAATTTTTTGTATTCTTCTAATTGCAATTTTGTAAAACAACCGCAAGATGGTGGACAACTTAAGTACCAATACCTTAAAAATAAGTACGTGCTCATCCCAACTAAATTTGTAAACTGTCCACCTAAATGCCTTTCAGCATATTTGAGGAAACAATCAGAACAGAAGAAAGGGATTTATCATCCTTAATTGATTCAACTTCTGGCTGAGAACATTCTCTATGCACTCTTTTACTATAGGAGCACAACAAGGACAGCCTGCGATCAATCAAACCAGGTGAAAATAGAGATATAGATATATTAAAATCAAAGGCTAGCATGGCCATAATCACACCCTGCTTGGTGGAATCAGATAAGAAATCGGAGCCCTAATGGGAAGGCTATTGGGCCCCGGGGCAGCTTGACTCGACGATCATCCCTTATTTGCACACTGGTTTACAAATGGACAAAACCAAAAGTGCACAGCATCTTTTTAGAAGAGCAGCTGAGGGCTATGAATGGCTGAATGGGGATCATAATAATCCCAGTTGGATTCATGGGAAGAAATAAATGGATATTTCTCAAAACCTTCTTTCGGCCTCTTTGGGGAATGGCTTGCATTATTTTTTCACTTTAATGATAAAAATAAATAAATAAATAAATCCTCTTGACAAAGCGTCAGAGCCGGTGTGTTTGTCTCAGATTAGCTCTTTGTACTGTAATCAGAGGTGGAAAGGTGGGAGGGCTGGGATGTACAATACAGCTGGAGTTTGAATAGAGAAAAAAAAAATTGTTTTATGATAGCAGTCAGATGGTTGTAGCAAAGCTGAATATGATTTAAATGAGAAGGTTCGCCATGAAACCAGCAAGATGTCAGGTTGGAGTCATTTCTCAGCTGAACGCTCTCCTGTGCGCTCAACTTTTCTTGAGCTGACGTCGGCACTGTCTGAGCTTTTTCCTCTCAGAACTAAGCTTGTACAACATTTATGCGGCGGTGAAGATGAAAAGACATCATCGCTTCACTTCATGTCAGCAAATTCCTGCCAAGAAATCCACTCAAGCGCCCGTCTTTTCTTCCACTAAAGTATCTGTTTCTAAAAATACCCGACTCCTACTTGTACAATTTCGTTTTTTTAGTGCAATACCGCTTCAGACCTCAAGAGGCAAAAGAGAGCTCTACTGAATTGTACACAGCCCAGGATATATTCATTGTTGTCGTCGTAGCTCAACAGGAAAGAGGACAATCTTGTCTTCAGTTGTCCCACTGGCTTAAGGATGAAGAGACGACTCATAATTACTCACGTCGATATCTTTAGTTAGCCTTTGTTTCAGAATCCTAGGTCACATTTTCAGTTTTTCCCCACTCTGAGCCTTTTATGCTTGAAAAGCTCCCATGAATGAGCCCATACATATTTGGGGTTTTATCGTCGATGCGGGGCCATCGGGCGTAATGAAGTTCTGTTTCCCAGCGTGAGTCGGGAAGCCTCATGATTACCAGCGTTTCTCTCATCATCTCCTACCTAATTGAAGACAATATAATGAGACAACGGGGTCTCGCTCATCATTCTGCATCAATGGCGCGTTCTACGGAACGTGCCGTTTTGTTCAAATGACGAGGGGGTCGTTAGACGTATGGCCACTTGAATTCACTCGACTTTGTTTAATTTGGCCCACAATTATGCTACATTTCCCAAGTGACTGCTCATTTTCGGTCAGCTTCGGCACTTCATGGCCGCCCACCCTTGTAAACACGGGATGTGTCTGGGTCAGATGTTGGGCGGGGTGCAGCGCGGGCGAAAAGGGGGGTCTTGCGGCGGCAAAATGGGTTGAGGCGGGAATGGATTTGGTGGCGGTCTGCCTCTGGAGGACTTGTCTCAGATGATTAGGAGAACCGTGTGGGGAGGGTCCCCCAGTGACTGGCCTCCTTCACCTCCCTAATATGCTCTGAATAGGCCCCCCTCCACTGTGCGTTTGTTGTGGGCTTGGACGGGAGGTGGGGGGGATTATGTCTGGCTATGGTTTAGGAGTGTTTGTCATCTGCCCCCTCGAGGCCCGCATTGGTTCCTTTGTCTGGGTGTCAGGCATGGGTACAATGTCACAGTGCACAATGTGCTTCAACAACAAGGGCATCTCGGGTGAGGGACTAACACAGGATTTCATGTCTGGGTTTGTCATTTTCATCAAACTGGTTTAATGTTTGGGAACTGGTAGTGGCAATACGCATTGACAACAGACGGGATTAGGGCGAAAAATCTCCATATTCATAATTCTACTGTCATTTTTTTTTAAATTGATCTCTGAGATAACATTGCCAATTGTATTTATAAATTAGCAGGATTTTCACCCTATGTTATTGTTTCTCTCAGATTTAAACACGGTTCAAGAGACACGATTCAGAAATCCGTTTCAGTTTTTGTTATAATGGTCAGAACAAAAAAACAAACCTATCTGACAATGTGACTTCAGCATAAACAGACAGATTGGCTCTACCCAGTCAATGTGAATCTGATGTCAGCGAAATCTGATTTATTCTGTATAACGCACCGGTGCATGCCAAAATTTAATAAATGAACACGTTCAAAAATGTTCAAAATCAAAGCTACTGCAAAAGCACAGATCATTAAATAAGGTCTAGATATGGCAAATTAGATCCATCATCCATCATTTAGTCATCATCCATTAGTGTATCCATCATGTCATAATGAAAATGATTGCTGACGGTGGCCAGCAGAGTAATACCAAGGTTATTAAGTCAATAGGGGGGCCAGCCCAGTGAAACCAAACGGAATGTAACTTATATTTTTATTTATTTATATTACTATTATTGTTTACTTTTGTGCTGCCACTGTTTGGCATGAGCTGTAGTTGTCAATTTGGAGGATTGTGCAAGTGGATTGTTTTAGCTAATCAGTTAAAGTAAACACAGTCATATCGAATACGAGCCACTTGAAATCTATATTAATAGACAGGGACAAATTTTTAATCCACCAAACAGGCACTTTGGTTTCTAAGATGCAGTGGACCCCCACATACGACCCATATTGGCAATATTTTTTTTCAATATTGTACTATTTTTAAAAAAATTGTTTTGTTTCGTACCCTCCAGTTTTTCATCAAAAATACATTAAATGTTCATAATTTTTGTTATTATTATTTTTGCTGTAAAAAAATGCATATATTATAAGGCTGAAAAAAAATAGCCTTCCATATGTATATGGGTAATGGACTACATTTATTTAATTCATGAAAAAAAATTATGTTCAACGAAAAGTAATTTGATTTTACACTGTGTATTTAAAATATATGTATTTGGACTACATTATTTGTGTATTCTTTTATGTAGCTATTTTTGGAAGGGGAGCTAATCCCCATTTTTCACAGAAATTTGCTCATAAGTTTACCTCATAACACTGATTTTTTTTTTTTTTGGGTGGGGGGGTTAAAAAACTAATGTAATTGAATGTGAGCCAATTATTTGTGGATTTTCACTATTCGTGGGCCGGCCCCTTCCTTATCCTCTTTAAATTACAGTGCACTGTATGTGAGTATGCTTTTTAAAAAAAAAAAAAAAAAAGACTCAATTAATAAACAACCAATTCAACAAAATTGACATTTTAAATGATAAATTGATCGACCCATATGTCTTTAATAATGAGCTGAATGGTGTAACCCAACTGTATACAGTATATACTTGTATACTGTACAATTTGTGATAAGGTTGGATTGGTTAGGAAAATAAAGAAATGACACACATTCTATCTGATCAGTAATAAAAAGAAGTCAAATGTAAAATTTGAAACTACATATTGTCCCATAAATTTCAGGATTGCTTTCATAAAAGTCTTGAAATCGATTTACTGAGGTCGTTAACAAAAACTTTAAATACAGTGAACCATGTGATTAAAATCAAAGGTTACATTAAAAGTAATAGTCCAACCAATATTCTTCCACTGGAAAATATAATGCAAATGTCAAAAGTTAGTTCGAAGCATGGCTTTGTCAAATTTAATGTTGCACTACTTATAATTATCTAAAATGTTCTCGTGATTGATTTGCTAAAAATATCCACAATTGTTTTGTGACCAATTATAACGTTTGTCTTTCTGCCTCAGCTTTCTTTACTCTAGTTCAATTAGAGCTGACTCAGCGTCGTAAGAAATAATGTCACTTGGCTTACCACAATAAACCCGGCTAACAACGTGCTCTCCTCAAGGGCGTGCTTGAATAGATCAGCCAAGTAGATCCGTTGAGATGGCATACCAGATCAGCTATTTTTGTCGTGAGGTGGTCTCATGACTAGCTTGTCATTTGTGAAGTTCCATTTTTACTTTTTTACTATTTAAAAGTTTTGTGGATTTAGGGTTTTAGAGTGTAGGCTGACACATGAGTCGGAACAAGGTATTACTGTTTTATGTGCTTCCACAGCTTTTGGACTTTGGTGAGAATCGCACCCGATCAAAGCAGATTATTTCCCCCCCCCCCCTCATCTTGGAGTGAAGCCGTTTTCAGTCGGTTTGGGTTCTTTACGCGCACACACTTACAGGCAACATAATGTATGCAAATCATCTATCAAATTGAGTCTGTTTTTTTTCGGCTGGTACAAGAAAGCAAATCCAGTGTGAATGATCTTTGTGTGGGCAGGAAGCCTTGAAGCCTTGCATCATGTCTGCCAGGTTCTCCCCGAGGACGTTTCAGCCTCCTTTACATTCACGCTCACACACGCCATCTATTGTTTTGCCGCGCATCCCAGCCGAAGTCTGTCTTCATCTGTCCTATTGATTAATGAAGGAGGCGCAGCGGGGGAGTCCGAGGGAGGCGGGAGTCTAGATCAAGGCTGAGCTGCATCACTGGGAGTTGCACGCACACATGTTCGCGCACACGCTGTCTGTCGTGTTCCGTCTGTGTCTGTTACTGAGGGCAGCTATGACCCATTTGTGTTAGATTTTGAGAGGCATGTTGTGCACATACACATACTGCTGACACACAAGCTAAAAAAATGTTTTGATAAACATGTTTGTAGATTAGTTAGGGTTAATGTTGCGAGTTGGCGTACCATCTGCACCGAGGTGCGCATGTGCTGTAAAATCCTGTGAATAACGCTCATTTTATTGCCAAAAAAAAAAAGAGGGGTATTATACAGGGAGCTCAATAAGAACCAAAAAAATCACATTGTTTCAATGTTTACCAGTACATTTACAGGAGCTTGTAACAAACAAAGGAACAATAATTTTGCACAATCATACACAATGTTTCACATACTGCACGTAATTAAAAGTACATAATTTAAAACCAGTTAAAGAGTTAGAGATTCAAGCAAAGTAAAGATATATATAAAAAAAAAAAAATGAGTACACAAGATTTTCAAAGCCTTTTTAAAAATACTTTGAAAGACTTTAATCATTGAATGGGGAGAGAGTGTAATTTTTTTTAACACGGATTTGAAAACTTTTACTACTTAACTTTATTGGTATTATATTAATTCTGATAATGAAGAAAAAAATTAAGAAATTTTTGTTAAATGTCATTCGTTAGTGGCCATTTTTCTTGACGAATGTCAATAAACTTAAATAAATGAATGAATGAATAAATAAATAAATAAATAAAATGACGGAAGCGGGTTTTTGTCCGTCACAGGCAATTAGGCTACCTCCCAATCTGTTACTAATAGATAGAGATGTAACGATACGTGCAATATCGTGATATTAAAACTGCCACAATATTGTCGTCGTCATGTCACAATATTAAAAGCAGCATATCTGTTTAAACAGTCAGGTTGATTTCCATTTGTGCAGTTCTTGCACCCTCTGATGGCTAGTGCAATTTAATTTTCATTAGGAATGTTTTGGCCCTTCTATGTTTATAAACTACACTAATTGTCAGATGAAGAGGAACCTAATATGCCTGTGAACCGAGTCATTATGTGGAGGAACTCAATGTGTGCGTGCATTAACACATAAGCACCAAAATAGGTGTTATTAAAGATTGTAGGTGGTTTATATGCATTGCTGTCATCTACAAAAGCACAATATTGTGCTTTTTTTTTTTTTTTTTTAGTATGAGCTCTTTTTTTTGCAATATTGTGACCTTTTTTTGTATCGCCAACCGCCCCACAATATTGTGAGCTTCATATAGTGATAATATTGTATCGTGATATTTGGATATTGTAACATCCCCACTAATGGACGCCCGTTTTGTCAACGAATGATGGACTGACGGACAGTCCGTCCACCTTTGTTGGTCCTAAAAAAGTGGTGATGAAGTCATGACAGTGGTTAAAATAATTATGATGAGCAGAAAGACTGACAATGGCGGTTTGTTTAGGCTTGAAAGAATGACGGACTGACAATAGGTACTGACGAATGACGAACTTCGGACCAGCAAAATTTTGTCAATTGCCAACCTCTGATGAAGAATACCTGCAACTCATGGAACCATATTATGCACAAGTACAGAGGAGAAAAAAAAAAAACATTTTAGGGGGTAGTCTGAGGGAGTCGTATTATTCACAGGTGGAAGTTATTCACCAGATTTTATGGTATGTTTGTGACACAAGCAAAAAAAATAACGTCTCTCCTTGGACAATTTGGATTTATTTTTTAGCTTGAACAAAAAATTGAAGCTGTATGCTATTTTTATGGACTACTTGTGTGGAATATTACCCGCCTATTCCTGTTGATGTGTGCGTGTAAAATTAGACTTTTCCGCCCTTATGGAGCAAAAATAAAATTAGTTTCTATTTTCTGCATTTCTGCTTTCGTGTTTCGAAATACTGGGTAAAAAGTTGTCATGCATTCAAACATTTATGCTATGTTAGATCAGACAGGAAGTTACAGAGACATGCGACAATAAATGGAAGGTTTTGTTAGTTCCAGCGCCAGTATCTCCGCCTTCCATACATCCCGAGCTTCATAATGGCGTTCGTGTCGAGGCATGCCTTCGTCACTGCTGAACAACATCATCCACAGCATGGTAAAGGGCTAGCAGAAAAGAAGTGGAGTGGTGGGGTGCGGGGGTGTTGTCAGCGGACCGAGGGTTTTTAAACAAAGGATCACTGTTTCTGCCTGGCTGTGGCTTTTTGGGAGGCTCTCCACCCGGCTGGTGTGGTACGGGGTTTTTGGGGAGGGGGGCTGGAAAACGAGTGTGACTGAGGCGGTTTTATCATTAAAATGAATGAAGAGAGGAGTGAGTCTGTCTGTTTTGTTCACAGCTTTAAAGAGGGCCAACAGTGCAAGTCATTTATTATTATTTTTTTCCCATCATTTTTTTTCCAACAGACACTGGCAAAGCTGCAGATAGTGTGCGAGTGAGTGTGCGCGATAGGCCGTGGATGGGAATGCTTCATTGTCTCCTCGCCATTATACACAATTTGCTTAACCTTTGTGCTTTATCTGTACGAAACAAATGAGACAAGAACACGCTTGTGTGTGTGCTCGTGGCGGCAGCTGTTACAGCTGTAAGCAAATTCATCAGATGCAGATGTATACACACTGAACACAAACTGTATATAGAGTACATGCTTGTACGCGCACAAAAGCTCTGTCAATTTACGAGACAGTGGCGCAATGATAATCATTCTTCCCACTGGCACAATTAATTGCTGACTATTGTTAGGAATATGACGACGTACGCAGCACATTCAGGTTTAAAAATAAAATACAAATCATTTAAAAACAAACCCATTTACTGTATATTGTGTCTTGACTGCTACTTTGCCAGTCCCCCGTAATTGACCCTAACTTAACCTCATTCCTTGTTACACTGAGCAAACGTTTTTTTTCCTCTTTCCTCAAACACATCATTTGATATATTTGCCTTCTAAAAAAGTAACAAAGGTTTGGATACAATACAACCCAATAAAGTAAATATACCCTAGCTTTTATGAAAGCACATTCTGCTTTAGGTCATGAACTACCGCTTATCTTGTTCATATATTTTTAACACACTGTGGTGAGATTGACTGGAAGTGGTAATAACTGGAGTTTCACATAAGATTAAAAAGGCAGATTAAACTTTATCGCTAGTTTCTGATCAAGTTTATATGGGCTAACTTCATTCCACATTTCCCTTCTTTGCTCTGTTCTTGTTCAGGTCATGTATAGGATTTCCGTAAGAGGAAGAATCTAGAACAAGTGCCGCCAACGTAGAGGGGGGAAGAAGCGACGCCGACGCCCCAGAGCAGAACACAACAAGAAAAAGGCAAAAGTGATGAAAGAGAGTAAGAGAACTCGTTTTGCCCAAGGCTTACACATTGTGCCCTTGTGACAGTTTACAGTACCTCATGCAGCTGTTTCCCAGAACTGGGATCTGCTGTTTTTCATTTGTCTGTTTGTTTTGCGTGTATTTGTATGTGTCTGTCTGGTGTTGAGTCACAACTGTCAGGTGAAGACTTTAACTTCCTGTCGAATTCACCTGCTACATCCTCTTTGTCATTCCCAGCATTTCCTTATTTTCACAAACATTCTGATGGATCTAATAGATGACCTATTAAATCATTTTGTGCAAACTATTAATTTGTGACTACGACTCATTAAAATTGAGTATCAGAACAAACACATGAACAAATGATGGGAAATTGAAGCAAGTGGGTTTTCCTCAAGGCAAGCTCTGTGCTACTTAGGCCACAACCAGGTAGCAAGCAACAAGCTTCACTGGCTACTAGTATGGCTAAACGTGTTGCGGACTCGCTCATGAGTCAGTAATTGTCACTTACATGGCGGTCCATAAGCTACACATCTGAAAAGTATTGTTCTCATGAAGGAATGACGAGGAAAGTCGTGCTTATTGCTAAGCTAACCTAAGACTGATACGGCTAGCGGCAGCGCACAATGGAATTAAGTGCTTTAGGTGATCCACTCCACTTTGCACAGAGGGCTGAAACCATGTTGAAGCGAGAGAACCCAAACATTGAACAAAATAATGCCACAAAATTCTAAAGTTGCTCCTCAAATTAGTTCATTGATTCGCAAAACTGCTTCGCAAGGGGGGGAAAAAAAGAGAAAGAGTCCAGAATTCCCTCATAGAACATGACAGGCCAAAGACTAGCAAGACTGGGAAATGAGCCACCTTTTTCTCTTAACTGCACAGCTCCCCAAACTGGCACGCTCGGTCTGAGTAAATGCGCTCGCTCTCTCGCTCGTTCTCTCTCTGTGTGTGCAGCACTAAATCATTTTCTCCCATCCAAGACGAGCGTAGAGAAGGGAATAGTTAAAGAGGAGAGGTGAATGGGAAAGAAAATGTTTTTTTTCCCCTGTGCCTTTGTCATGACAACACACCCTCTAGTCACCAGTTCTGCTGACTGCTTCACCGTCCAAGCTTTTATAGTTTTGGGCACACAATTAAACACTGCTCTCACAGATTAATGGTCCTAATTTTCATTATTTCCTTTTAAAGGGAAATCAAGTCAAAAATGTTCTATGCAGCCCCACTAACGAACATACTAATTAATATTGTGTTTGTGGAATATGAATTTTGCTTAGCAGCAAAATTCACCAATTTGTATCCATTTCAGGGGGCGGCCATTTTGCCACTTGCTGTGGTGTGGGGACTGAAAATTACATCACAGTTGCTTAGAGCTGAGGTGATGACCAATCACAGCTCAACTTGTGAAGATCACGTGACCAAACTGAAGGAATATATATATATATATATATATATATATATATATATATATATATATATATATATATATATATATATATATATAATTACAGTATTGTTATTATAGGGATATGCACTGTAATGTGTGTTTGCATCCATAACAATTTGACTACAAGTTCCAAATTTTTTGCCAAGAATGATAAGACCACATACTGGTAAAAACTGCATCACCAACAATTACCACTTACCATATCTTCACTGTAAACTTTAATCTCAGTGTATCATATTCAATATTGTTGGCATTTGGCGGTTGTACCAGCAAAATTAGAACTTTTCAGGATACCCCAAAAAGGGCATGCTCAACCACTAACGAAGCAAATTCAAAGAGAGTAAGCAATTTTCAACATTTTAGAACAGTCAATAATTTGTAGAAATAACACCCACATGTGTGGACAGAGTCTGAACAATAAGATATGTGGGAAAAAATATGAAATGTACCAAATTGTGACATAGGAGGTTTTGGCTCGATGCTAGCTATAATATTTCAGCTTCCCCTCTTTTCCTTGTTACACATTCCTTCTATTCTTTCCTTCTTTAGCAGTCACAGCTTCATGCTCTCCTCACTTTGCCCACACAGACACGTGCCATTTTTCTGTTTTCTGTATTATTGTTCCTGTCGCTTGTCCTTTGCATTGCTTCAGGTTTTTCTTTCATCTCTCGTGGCCACCAAAGACAGCGTTTTCAAAAACAGGAAACAAAGAGGTCAGAGGTCCAATGACCACCTGATCGGGCCTTTTTTTTTTTTTCTTTCGCACATCCTCAAATCTCATAAGAATCTGGTTTGTGCCACATTTTCCTTTCATCTGAATTGATGAGTGCCTCGTGTATGAACAATCTAGAACGACTGTAATCACATGTAGCCTGCAATTAATTACATACCAGCCCATTGTTTAGGAGCTGCTCAAATGAGGCACGTGAAGCCAGTGAATGAAGAAGAAAAAAATTAGAGTATGTTCAAACCACCCAACCCCCAATTACTGTATTTCCTTTCGAGTGTCTTCTCTCTTTCCTCTTAGAGGAGTGTCCAACCTGCTGGACGAAAAGATGCCGGGTGGCTTTCGTTTCACATGCACAGGCGGAGAGCTCCACGCCACACATTGTCACATGGTGTCATATTTCAAAAGACGCTTACGGGAAGTGACAGCCAAGTGAGTCACTCAGTCAAGTCCGATTGATTCAGTGCGGCACAATGGGACGCAGCGCGTCATTGTCCCTTTCACGCTGCCGCCAAAAGGACGAGCGGAAGATGGGCGGCGGTTTACACCGGGCAATGGGCACGAAAGTGACTCAGTTTGTAATCAGCAATAAAGAATAAATCTAATGGACAAGTGTTGAGTGGTGTCACACCTGCAGCCACACAACATAAAATACCTTTTTTTTGTTTAGTTTGACAAGGCGGCAGCTTTAAAATAATTCAAGGGGTGAGATATTGCGTTTTGGTATCTAACATGTTTTAGTTGGTATTGTTATTTAAAAAGGCATTTGGTCTGTTGATATGTGTTCCATTTGAAAGAAAAAGATACAATTTAAGTGTGTCTATTCGGACATTATTTCTGTTCAACAGGGACCAATGTCCACTCAAATGTCCCTCATAAGGCCAATACTGTAATTGATCTCCAATGTTGCAACTATTTCTACGAGGAACAGACGTTATACAACGTTAAGTTTAAGCTTTTAATGTTTTGCTCAGTAAGTGAACCAATAAACAGTTTTAAAAGCTTAGGTCAAGACTCAGAAGGAAACTACTGCTTCCACGAAAGCCTCATGTTTAACCCCTGAAACTATCAAAAAGCATGCTTGAGCCATTAGAGGAAAAAAGAAGTATTGATACCAGTTTTTATTATCCTAGCAAACTGGCATCGCAGTTTGTGAGTCAGAATTCACATTTTTCACCTCAACCAAACATATTCAAATGCAAAACTGCAAAGGGACGTTGTTTATGTGGGAAAACAAAGAGCTGTCAAATGTTAGTGAAGTAGATACGTATTTCCCAGGAAATTTGCCCTAAATAGTAAATAGAGAACATTTATATAGCGCTGTATCTAAACTACGGGCCCAAAACGTTTTACAAAGCCTGACATTTAATTATTTGAAAACGTATTATAATCAGCAGATACGTTTCTGCCACATTGCTCTAACTACAGAAATGGGTTATATTAAGTACAATCTTGCATTTTATTGTGGCCAACGGTAGACTACGGGTCGGTTATTGCACATGTAGGTGTAAAATAGTGGTAAATAGTCCTCGCGGTATGTTAGTACATCAGGCACGTTTATGTAGTCGCCATCTTGCACGTGTTTGGCTCAAAGTAAATTTGAACTCACTGAATTTAGCGATGATATGATATAATAGCTATGATAAAAGCCACATGTGTCATTTTATAATCGGGGCTTAAACATAGAGACCGTCTCGGGACCCTATCAATGTTTCTAAATGATCGCATAGCATTTCAGAATGTCTTTTATTAATTATATATATATATATATATATATATATATATATATATATATAAGCTGGGATAGGCTCCAGCACCCCACGACCTTTGTGAGGAATAAACGGTTCAGAAAATGGATGGATGGATATACAGTATGTATATATAATTTTTTTGTTTTCTTTTATTTGCTACTCCATGAACCAGTCCATGAAGAAAGAACTGGGTTGTCTTGTGCCTACGAAGCATTAAAACTGTGGCCATTTTAGCATTCATTTTTATCAGTGGCTGAAAGAATGAAAAGACTCAGAGGCAGGGGCCCCCCAAGGCTTGCCGTCAAGCCTCCTGAGAGGAGACAAAGGCTCACATTGACTGCTGGGTGTCGATAAGACCTATCATTAGTCTGCCGGTGGAAGGATTACCAACACACACTAAAACGCTTATGCACACACGAATACACAGTGCTCTTGGGTCCTTATTCTTGTAGACACTTCCCCCCCACCCCACATTTTCTTTTACATGATTCACAAGCTTGAATATTTCTACGCTTGCCAGAGCAGTGCGAGGTAGCAGAGTTGATTTTAATCGAGATGTGATGGTCTCTTCCAATCACAGCACATGATGTCAATATTCAAGCAAGCAAAATTAAGAATACAAACTAAAATACTGGGATATTGTCCACTTGGGCAAAGCATCAGAAATGTCACTCTCCAGTAGAGATAAGAATTGTTGGTTTAATTAAATATTGCTCTTAAATGCTGCAATCGTCTTTGTACGAGCAGGTCAAATTTCCAAGTTCCTAAGTAGATGATGAACCATAGCTTGTGTTCTCATTCCCTCTCATTAGCACAGCCCCTGGAGAATATATGAGTTTACTTACCTTCGCTTGATCGGAGCTCCCGGCCAAACACAGACCATCAGCTCAGGGTCATTAGCCTCCCGACTTGGTGCAAATAGCTTTCAATCGCATCGTGGCCAAAATACAACAGGAGCACGATTAAGCCATTGATCTGTGGCGGATAGCACATTGGAAACATTACCAAGGAAGGAGTGGACAGGACATAATGGACATTTATTATTGGGAGTCTTTTCCATTGTAAGTCAGACGCTGTGAGCCTGTGTTGCTCTCCTGATTATCGGTTGCTTCTGGGTGTCCTCATTTTTACGTCTTGGACTCCAAATGCTTTTCACTTAAAAAAAAACAACAATCCCAGGGACAAGCGGGCACAGGATCAAAGCTCAGAGCGAGCAATAACTCCATGTCTTTATTGCCAACTTCATGTCTTTATTGCCTCATTTACACTGAGCTTGAGCGGCATCGTCGTAAACGTAAGCCCACCATAGTGCTGCCTTAATGTTTACGTAGAATTTATCAATGATGGCAAAGTGCCACCCCAGCATGGGAATTTATATTGCCATCTAGCTCTGTGTAACTTAGGGGGTTTGTTTTTCATGAGCTGTGCAGCTGTGCAGTTTACACAGATAAAATAGCAGGCTTTTCTTGCCCTGAAACAGGTATTGGTTATCGGTTGTTGAACAGGCATCTTCTGCCATGGCAAGAAATTGGCACATGATACTTGACTCATGGAGCCATTTTCAGCAGTGAAAAGTTAATATTTTGTCCAGAATTAATTTGATAACTTCGTTATTTTTCATGTACCATTAATACCTTTAAAAAAAAAATTTTTTTCCACTTGCTGTCGACTGATGATGACATCACCTGTGCTGAGGAACCAATCACGGCTCACCTGCTTTCTGGGTTTGGTCAGTAAACTGAGCTAATTCCTCAGCATATCTAATGTCATCTTAAGTCGACAGCAAGTAGAAAAAATAGTTTTTAATGGTATTAATAATTAGTAATAATAAATATGAAGTTACCACATTAATTATAGACAAAATATTATCGTTTTACTGCTGATTGTGGCTCAATGGGTCATGTATCCCTTGAAAGAAATTAATTTGCCATCTTTAGCGTGGTTTTCCCCCACATTTATTTATTGACTCTGTCAGGGTTACTTGTTTGACATCTATTAAACACGACACAAAAAGGAGAGAAGACACTCAGGTCAGGGCTCGCGAGGAGAGAGGAGAGGAACTGACTGATACAATTCTCGCCTGCACTCTCTGAAGATTCCTCTCCTCACTTTCTCTATTTATTTGGTTTTCCACGCCCTTTCCATGCCCCTAGTCACATGGGTGTTCCAACCTTAAAAATGCAAATGCAAGGCATAGTTGGAATACTGTGTACTTGTTTGTGTATGTGTTGTACATGTGAGTGGAAGATTACTCAGTACATGTGTGGTCAAGTTTGCAATCATTTCAAAACAGACAACAGGTGGACTTAGGTAAGATGTTCTTGTTGTGGTCTTGAGTCATCTTAATATAGCCAGCAGTCTGCCATACATTGGGACAACATGCTCACCAAAAAAAAAAAAAAATTCCAAAAGGCCTTGGTGGTGGCTCAGATGTTCGTTTTGAGCAGAGAGACACACCCAAAGGATGGATATAATTAAGAATCTCTAAGTTTGGCGAGTCAGTTGTTTTGGGTGGTCGAGTGCTACAGACCTCTACATAAAAATGCATACATTCTGATAAACTACCTAAGTCAGTATACTAATAGCACACAATCCAAAATAATAGGGTCAATAATGTAAACAAGCTCCGCCTTAATGGGTTTCAGAATAAAAACTGATCAGATGCATTGTAAATGTTATGATAATGGAAACATGTTCCGATACTTGGTCCTCTGAACCTAAATCAATTGCATCTTAAACATCATTCACATCCACTTATTCTGCACACATTAATTTGGTGCTGCCTTAGTTCTGACAAGAAGAACCAACTAATTTGATATTTCTCCCCATGCGTCTGAATTGTATGTGTGCTTTCCAATTATATTTGAAGCCCAGAAAGTGGTTACTTTTCACAGAAGGCATCAATCCGTCATGCTTTCAAACATAGCTCTAAATGGTCTGGCGAGAGATGGACTTCAAACTCTCATAATGTTTGTTTTCCTTAGCTCATTCCCGCCCTTGATCACTCGTAAGCCCTGTGATTAAAAAGTTTATTGATGATTACAAGCCGGGTTATTGCCTGCCTGACCCTGCTGTCATAGGAGAGAAACATTGCTATGGGATAGCCTAAAATAATCTTTCAGCATCCCGTGAATTTGTTGTGCAACTTGAGAACTGGCAAAGTAGCACACCCCCAAACCAAGTGACCACCAAAGGATGATCATGACAGAAACACATTGTGATTCAAACAAAATTACTTACACCGTGTTGAAATAGGATTAGAAGCAGAAGATTGAAGCAGTCAGTACTGATTATCAGCATTTTTATGATGAACACCATGTGTGCTATGAAAGGTCTGTTCATTTGCAACATGGCTCATTTAGCTGGCAGCATACTCGGTTTGAAAGAAACCAAAACACGCAGCTTATCCCATTATTTGTGCCTATGTAGCGAGCAAGAAAGAACAACTTCTTGCACCAAAGGAATTGTAGACTGCAAACAAATATTGCAGAGCAGTTAAACAGGAAACGTATCCCACCTGGTAGCTACAATCAGGATATAATAATAAGGTCGGTTTAAATGAAACAGTCTATTGACTGAGTGAGGAAAACACACTGACGGGTCACGGTTATGTATCTGAAAGGAATAGAAATTAAACTGGAGATGAAGTCTGAGAGCATTAAGAAGAAAATCCTTCCTTACTGCAGCTTTAAGATCTAGAATGACATCACTTGTAGGCGGCACAAAAGATGTACGGTAATTTCTCCTGTGGCAGGCTTCCTGTGCTCACCCGTCTCATTTTATTTAAACATCAAAGCCAAATTTGAACAATTGAGACAATTTTTCATCCAACCAAGGTCAGCCATTGTTCACTCACTGTGATCCAGGCTGGGAGGAATTCTGAAGAAATATATTTTACTGACAAGTTTCTTTGTAGCGAGCCACCTTTCAACCATTTTTTGAGAGCGATTTCTGTTTTCTTTAGCAACTGCGTTTACAGATTGTCACCATAATTTCTTTGGATTATCAAGTTAATTTATTACAAAAGCGTTTGTGTGCAGCACGGGTTTCAACGGAGCATTGTGGAGACTGCTTTAAATAACAAAAGATTTAGAATTACCGCCTGTAAAGAAAAGGGAGTTGCAATAAGGGTAAAAAGAGATCCTTGAAATTGGCCTTAGCATCTGCATGCAAATCTGTACTTTAAGATGGCCTGTTGTGTACGCAAACCAAAAATGCTTAAACCCAGCATTTGTACACTTTTGGATATTTTTAGACCGAAGCCCTTGCACTCACCACATGAAATCATGACCTCGATCAAACGTTTGCCAAGAACTAAACGCTTCTTATGGCAAAGGATTGGGTGGGAAAATCTCGCTGAAGAACCTCTCCGAAGTATTGTGTTTAAAGTGGCTTAAAATACATTTTTAAATATTATATTCAACTGCAATTTCAATGGGCTTAGCGGCCACAAATGAGCCCAGAAGGCACTTACAATTGGAGACAAGTTTGGATCTTTCTCAGCAGACATCCCTTTCATTATGGGTGGGTTGTTTCAAGCTCTCTCTCTCTCTCGCTCTCGCTCGCTCTCTCAATGTTTGATTTGCGAACATTTCGACACAACTTCTAAAAATGATGTTTTTTGTAGTCACTCAGTGGCAGGCTGTATATACAGAACAAAGCAGCCGACAATGTAATTTTAGCCACTCAGGCCAACATGCTGAGCTCACTGAAACTTGATGTACTACTTTAAGGGGGTTTAAAAAAAAAAAAAAAAAGATGAATCATGTGCAAATGTACACCCAAGTGGGCTCTTCATCTTTGTTTCTCAAGACCACCCACAGTGTTTATAGGTTGTAAGTGGGCTTGTTGGACATATAAAAAAAAAACTGTGATTTATATAGGAGAGATAAAGGGCAATTTTCATGAGTTATTCCATCTAATTATACTACTCATTATCCAATAATTCTACACACACATGACCACTACAAATGTGTTAAAGGAAATACTTCAATTTATCGTGTGTATTCAAATGCAGTACATTTTAATAGTGTGTATTCAACGCCTAAAATGATCCTTTTTTTTTTTGTCCTGTTCTTTTTCTGCCCTGGTCCAGACACGATGGAGGCGCACGCACACATACGCCGGCACCTTGGGTCTGTCTGCGGTCTAACACCAACATACCACCCCCACCATCCCCGCGTTTGTCGCCGCATGCCACACACACCCTTGCCTTTTACGGTATGAGGCCATAGAGTCAAAAGATGACAACAACGCCGTGGATGTGATATAACTTGCTCATCATCTCATCTTGTTAATTGAATGGAATGCTTCAAAATAATAGAAACAAATTACAACCTGTAATTTAATCAAACTGGACAGTCTTGGTGGAGATTAATGCTGACTGTGTATGTATATTTTCAGTGAAATATATCTCTTCTAAGACAGAACTCATTTATTTTACATATGCGTGCAAAAGCGTCGCTCCTTCAGTGTGCGTGCTTCATCTCGTCTATTTTCAGACGTCCCAACCAATCTACTCAAGTTTAACAGCTGCACCACATATTCCACAAACCCCCTCACCCTCTCCAACCCAACCAGTGCCCCTCCCAAACCTCAGCATCCTCCTTCCAAAAAGCACGAGCCCCAAATTACAATGTGCGGGTACCCCTCCCCACGAGCTATGTATCCACTGGAGTTGAGACTCTCTTTTGTACAGGCTTATTTCAGAAATCAGACTACAGTTTGTTGTCAACCCTCCCTGAAATTTTACTTTTCATTTGCTGCTACATACAAGCAACACCAACACTCCAGATCAGGGGTGTCAAACATAAGGCCCGCGGGCCGGATCAGGCCCGCAAATGGGTTTAATCCGGCCCGCGAGATGATTTTGTAAATAAAAAAAACAAAAAAACAAAAATTGTAATGTTTAACTAATTAATCAGCCGACCACAATCAAAACATAGAGATTTGCAATTTCACAAGCAGTTCTCAGATGAGCAATGCAACTTGTACGGGGAATCGTCGTCCTGGATGTGATTATTTTACACGCAACTTAAACTATGGTTTGTTTAATTATTATTATAGTACTATAGTACTCACTAAAGTCACTAACCAAAATATCTAGAACGTGTTAGAAAGGGAAACTGTGATTTTGGACACACATTGTGGGAGTATTCAAATTAACATTCACGTCTGAGGAAGTGAGATCACTGCTTTCAGTGCATTGAAACTCACATATCCATAAACAGCAAGAGGAAGGTGAGTGATTCACCTTTTCAATGTGCAAGTACAGTTGGCGTTGTGAGATCGTTGCACGCTCTGTTCAGTCGACAGTGTCATCTATGTAGCTTACATAACACCACGTAAAAAAAATAAATAAAAATAAAGGATCAATATGCATTCACAATCACACCCGATTGTTTGACTACAGGAGGTCCCTATTTTTTGCCATTGCAACAATATTAGTTAAATATGTCAAGTAACTAAGACTACTTTCATTTAAGAAATTAGTATTTTTTTTAAATCTATTTTTAAAGGGACAGTGTGCAGAATGGAGTGCCACCTAATGATGAACTAATAGAATGCAATGACATAAGTTGAAAGTGCATTTTGAAGCACGCGTGCTATGGGGGCCTCAGAGAGTCACTTCGCAAGCCTCCCACCAATTACTATGTTGGTGAAGTTTTTCTCCTTTGGTAATCCTTGGCAGAAAGATGGCAGTGAAACATGGCAGCCTCCGGTAAGGCGTGGCCTGTGTAATAGAATTAGTGATTACTAGACCTATGGTTATAGAAAAATAAAGTATGTTGATGTTTTTGTATATTATTGAAATTAATACTGGGTTTTAAAAATTAACGAATGAATGTTGAAAAAATGCACACTGTCACTTTAAGTTAAGTCATTTTCATTTTAAAAAATAAAATAAAAAGACAATATTTTTATTTGATTTTTTAAAATGAAAAACAAGTTGCAAATTTTGTAAGTGGAACCATGAAGACTATCCATTCATTCATGTGAACCGCTTATCCTTACTATTTTTCCTTTTTTTAATTAAAATAAGTCAAGAAGGTCTTTATTTATTTATTTATTTATTTATTTATTTATTTATTTTTTAATACATAAAAAACTGTACTAAAATGTCACTGTTAAAAAGACATTTCCAACTACCTGGCAACATAAAAATGTTACGCAGGGTGATTGGTAAATGTAACTATTAAAGTGACTAACAATCTAACGTTACTTTTTAAAGCAAGTAATCAGTAAAGTAAGTAAACTTTTTCAAGGCAACTGTGGCAACTCTGCTTTTGTGACAATATGAAGTAATATGAGGTTATTCGTGAAATCCTGTCCGAAAATGTAGTATTGTTGCATTTAAAGTACAGGTTTCAAGGCAAGCATTGGCTGCCGGTGACAGTACTCAGTTTCATCAGCTGGGTTTTGGCTGAGTGTCGCTCGTTTGCTTGCCAGTCCTGACGAGGCACAACTCAAGAGCGTGATTGTCGGCTATTAAAGCACTCGAAAATCAGAGAAGAAGGGACTTGCTCTGCTTTTGGATGAGTCTATTGACGCGGCCATTTTACCCCACAATATAAATGACACGGCATGGATTGTGCTGGAGACTGGAGGGTGCTTCGGCCGGCTGACGATAATGACAAGGAACATTATTATTTGGTGCCCTGAGGAGTCTCTCATGCATTTTAGGTGTGTGTATGTCAGAGGAAGGGAGGGATAACGTGAGAGTGAGGTACTCTTCTTCCTGCAGTCTAGTGGCTATTATTCACTTCTCCCTCTTCCTCCCCGCTTTGCTCCTCTCCCATGACATTATTCACTGATAGTCCATAGAGACTTTCTCATGGACCATAACAGTGAAAATATACTTTGTAGGGGTGTGAATTGCCTAGTACCTGACGATTCGATTCGTATCACGATTCACAGGTCACGATTCGATTCGATACCGATTAATCCCGATACGAATTTATAAGTCGATTGTTGCGATTTTTTTCATTCAAATTTAGAAAATACTAATCAGTAAGCTTGTAGAGTGTAAGATTTATATGAAAATGTATTATTTATTTATCTGAAATTTCAGTCTTATAGAGGTTGTAATTTGTTTCATGTTTGAACAGCATTGAAATAAAATATTAAGGCTTAATGTTCCGTTCATATAACATTCTTCCATGCTTAAGGTGTGAATCCTAAAAAAAAAAAATAAAAAATAAAAAATAAATCGATTTTGCCGATTATTGAATCGATTCGAGAATCGCGCGATGTAGTATCGCAATATATCGCCAAATCGATTTTTTTTTAACACCCCTAATACTTTGATATTTTAGGTTATGTAGAAGAAAATTACATTGTATTGAATGCTGTTTATTAAAGGAGTATAATTTATTGTCCAAATAAAACAAAATTAGAAAAAAAAATTGAACCCCCCCCCCGAAAATACGGCATAAAAATACATTTGAAAGAACACATTAGAAATCAAAGCTATGAAATAATATTTGTAAATTACAGTTCATCAATTAAATACATCAAGAAGTCTAGGACACTGTATTTATGGCAGCACGGTGCCCAAGTGGTGAGCATATTTGCCTCACAGTTCTGAGGTCGTGGGTTTGAATCAGGGCTTCCTGTGTCGTTAGCACAATCATTCTTCCTGTGCTTGCGGGTTTTCTCTAGTTACTCAAGCTTCCTACCACATTCCAAAGGCATGCTTCTACTTTATGTGCACTGTGAATGACTGGCAATCAGTCCAGGGCGGACCACACCTCTAACCCCACCCACACCTCTAACTATATGACAGCTCACCTGCGAGGTTAATCGGGATATAGGAAATGGATGGATGTGCTCTATATCAAGCACATTAGAATCAAAATCAGATTTATTGGCCAAGTAAGTAAAAACACACAAGGAATTTATCTTCACAACAGAGGGCGACAGAATAGGAAGCCTGGCGGTTCGCTAGTTAGTGCCCCAAATTTTTTTAGGAGACATGATGGAGAAGAACCAAAATGCCATTTCACTCAAGAAGCAACACTATATCAATTAAAAAATATATATCGAAAAAAAGTAAATCAATGTAAGAAATTTTAAAAATAGAAAGACTGAATTAGCTCTGTACACAGTGCAGTCGTGGATTGCCTTGTAGCTATGGAATGGAGTGCAATGGCTTAGCGCATACCAAATAACGAGTAATATATATGTTTTGAATTCTCATCCTGCGATTGTCAGGCAACCAGTTCAGGGTGGACCCTGCCTACTGCCCGAAGCCAGCTGGGATAGGCTCCAGCATCCCCACGACCCTTGTGAGGAGTAAACAGTTAAGAAAATGGATGGAGGGGTGAATTATCATCACATGCAGTGTATGTAAAATATGTGTGTATACAGTCGTACACACAGACAAATGGAAACTATAACAACAATTCATATATAGTAGATTTTGAATTTCTTAATATTATGCAGGTGTCACCAAATCAAGTGCCCAAATCAAGAAAACCAAACTAGATTTAGACACGGACGTGTCCGGTTTAAGCCTGTGTCCGCCCAGCAGGGATCAATGTAATTTCCTGCATGTGTCTGTATGTCTGTAATTGCAGGGCACCAGATAAAGACAGGCAACATTCCAGCTGTGATGAGACAGAGGAAGTCAAGACCTACACACATACACGCACGCACACACCCCCACAACCGAGGCGCCAGAGGCGCGTGTACAGGTGAGCATTAAGTCGGGCAACTAAACAGATCACGTCGCGGTTTGATATCAGCAGACAGACAGAGGAGGCCGGTCTATACCTGCAGGCAGTCAGCAGCACCCTCACCAGGAATGTCCTCCCACTTGCGAGACGCGCATAAATGGAACTGTGGGCTTTCCTCTCAAACATCTACTGAAACTCACAGGCTGAAACTGGTCTTCAAGTTGAAAGGATCATCACACATTTGATTAGTATTTCATTTTGTGATTTAGATTCATAAATAATTCACGGATCTTGACATCAATTCACCAGAAAAAGATTAAAACAGCTATATCACCAAACCCCCAGTTTTAGTTATTGAGAACAAGTCAAAATTAATCAATTAATCGACAACTATTTTAATAATTAAGTAATCGTTTGGAGCCATTTTTTTTTATATTTCAAATGGTCCAAATCATCTGATTTCAGCATATCAACAGTAACTTCACTGATTTCTTCATTAAAGAAGACTGATTATCTTCTGTTAATCAAAATGTATCTGTTTACGTTTTGCAGTAATTAGCATTAGAATATAGCTAAGTTTCATCACTATTCACAAACCTGTTGAAAACACTGGGGAAAAGAGCTTGTTGCAACATGGCCCTGGCTGATCTCTTATACTCTGCTGCCACCTGTTGGCCGTTTTTGGTAATAACTACAATTGCTTTACACAACCTATTCTGGTTAGAAGCTGCATTAAAGCCTTCTGCATGGGCTACCATAAAAATAAATAAATAAATATTAAAAAAAACATATAAATACGTTTTTACGTGTTTATACGGTAATGGGAGCAAATGAGTTAAACAGTAATCTCTGAGAAAATGCTTTTATAATACACTTTAATGCAAAAATAAAATCTATTAGTCAATCGATTGAATAATCAATAAGATTAATCGATTGTAAAGATATTCAATAGTGACAGAACTAATCTGAAATAACTGTTTATAAAGTAACGCTAAATTTGGTTGTACACTGGTTGCCATAGCAATTCCACATGACCTGCTATTGGCGGTCATTACTAAGGTACAACAGAGAATATCACCCACATAATAAATTCAAATATAAAATGGGTCGATTCTAACATTCACATCACATGCTACTTATATTGACAGGCACTCTCTTTGTTACTTTTGAGTAAATTGATCAACCCTGTATGTGTATCTTTGTGGAATTACGAGGATGTTGCAAGAAGGTAACCAGCATCAGATGACGTTATCAATTACCAAGACTCATTCTGGGAACTCTACAGGGAACCTTTGGTGGAGTATTTTTAGGAAGTGATGCGAGAAAACCTCTATAGGAGGCACTGTGCTGATTTACATACTCGCCTCTTCATACTAACTTTGTTGTTAAGCGTCTCCTGCACATTTCTATTTTCCTTAAGAAGGCACCACCTCCGCTTATCTAACGATGACTCAGTAGTTAAATGTCAGAGCTGTCCATGCCATTAAGGCCAACGTCTTTGAAGGCTGGACACCCTGAAACCCCACCCCCCACTTCCCCCTGTCTCTTCTGATTCCTCTCTCGCTCCCACTCTGACTTTGCCTTCATCCGCCATCATCCATCTCCCGCACATCCAGGCTGGTTTGAGGGCTGATGTGCGGCGCAGACCTTGTCATTCACATTAGGGCAATGTTGTCAGCTCAGGGCCCTTCCCTCTCTCCTTCTTTCTGTCCCTCTCGCTCTCTCTTCATGGCCCAGATCTTTCTTCCTGTCACCCTCGTCCTGAGGCCAGAGAAGACCTTATAAAGCAACATCCTTCTCATCCACTTCTGTCAATTCCAACACTGTCATTCAAATCCTGTTTCGTGAGAGAACACGAGCATCCATCGCAGCAAGGCCTGTTCTATTTTGGCACAACTCGGTTTGGCAGTGAAAAGCAAACACTTTATTTTTTAATTGGGATTTTTTTTTCCGTGTGCACGGAGGCAGAAGATGAAAACGCAGGGAAATTAGGCAGCCCTCTTTAACACCAGCCATGTATAAAATTAATATCTGAAGTACTTAATGGTCGGTTGTTGTGTCAGCATGGTATTTTTTTTCACATTACCTAATCAACTAGGCGACCATCTGTGTCCCCAAATGCATAGGGGAGAGTGGGGTACTTTGTGCCGAGGGGCAAGTAGTTCCACCCCTGTTGTTTAGGAAACCATAGAAGAAATTGGTCATGTGACTACATATTTTTGAAGAGACATCCATTTCGCTCATCCAGTAAAAAAGGGAGACACGTGGCTTGAGATGTAAGCACATCATTTTTTTGCCCTCCAAAGTAAAATTCGATGATTAAAGTTATTTAATAGTTGTGTTTGAACAATTATAGACAACAGTTCACACATCTTTTAATGTTTTAGTAAGTTACATCACGAGTCTATTAGCATGATGCTGGCACAAAACAGCTGGGAGATGCTTTTTTTTCCCCCCCAAATGGTGGGCTTGGGGTAACTTATGCCAAAGTAAGTTGTGCCAATGGCAAAAATTGTGATTATTTACTTTGTATTCCTTTATTGCATTTTATTGTTGCTGTAAACTGTATTCTTACATTTGATCACTAAAAATATGTGCCATTCTTAATGTTTGACCAAAATTAATCATGCCACCAGATACAAAAGGAAGACAGACAGGGTTTCAACACCTCTTGAGGAGTTGGGAAGAGCAGTGAAAGAGGGGAAGATCATACAACATAAAAATCTGTAGGATGGCCATAAAAAAAAATAAAATAAAATAAAAAAAATAGGGATAAGAAAAAATAATAGGCTCAGGCTTACCATCCCAAGCGTTCACCAAGTGACAAATCTGGTTGTTCTGCTCACTTAGGTTATGTGTCATCAGAAGTTATTTTTCCCTTGCTAAAATCCACAAAACAAAGAAGTGTTTAAAAAAAAAAAAAATGAAAAGTGAAAACAAAAATTGTGACTGACACACCTGAGAAGATGTAGTTGGCTAACAAAGAAGGAGAAGATAAAAAGGCTGAACAGGAAAAGCAAAAGAATGAAAGAAAAGGCCTCTAAAACTTGCCAATCAAAGTTTTGTATTGAATCTGTCTTCCTTTTATATAGCACGATTGTTTGAGAGATTAAAATGATCTTTTTTTACTTGATTTATCAATGCCACAATTTACCACACTGACTTCTGTCTAATGGTACAACCTCGCAGTGCTACAAAACCACTTTTTTTTCCTCAAACAGTTATTTATTGATGATCCAAAGTGATTGCTTCCAGGGATGCAAAACATATATGAACAGATTTTAGTTGGAGGAATTCTTGTAATCTCCTTGCACAAAAGACACTTTAATTAGCACTACTTACCCCACTTTCCCATACTTATTATCTGCTAGCCATGCTGCATGCAATGAGCAGAAGACCGGCATTGCCTGGAAGAGCAACGATCATGCAAGTCGTTTTAATCGTTGAAATGCAAAGTTGACATCATAACGAAAGCGATTATTAATTTAGGTGAGTCAACAGTTTCATCTGACGATACGACAGAGACCACACCACACCTAAAAACCGCCATGACTCAGCTTCCTCTCTCTACTGCTATTTTCAAGGAAATAAAGCCCTTTTCTAAACGCTGCCTCTATCCTTAGTGTCATAATGAGAACGTGTTATAGGAGTTACGTGCATACAACACTTGGTGACAGTTCATGACAGGTCAGGCATTTAACAATGAGTGAGGTCAAGCCAGTTCTTTGTGCAAGGGCCTTGTTAGTGGAGAGTGTGGAGTGAGCAGCGGCTCTAATAATACATTTCTTTTTATATTCATATCAACATAACGGTTTCTCTATTTGGAAACTTTTCCACTGTAATTCGCAGGTTCAGTAGCGTGTGAACACTGAACACGCAAGGTATGATAAGGTAGGACTTTTCAATTATGAGGAAAATGAATCACGATTAATTTGGTAATAATTGCAATCACAATGAGGAGAATCATTTGTTTTTTGGTACAAAACAAGAAAATGTTTAAACATAAAAATACTAAGACAAATTTCTTTGAAACACTATAATTATACAAGTTCTTTTTGGACCAAACAAGATTTGTTAAATGAGTCATTAAAAAAAAAAAAAAATAGTATTAATATATATTTTTTTTTTCGTTTACGATTATTCAGATTTTGTAATTGTGGAGGATAATAATTGAAATTGTAATTGAATTTTGATTAATTGCACAGCCCTATGATAAGGTACTATGTCGATCAAAAAAAGAAAAAAAAAAAGAGTGGTCAGTCGTATATGAGGAATATGTATTCATATGTATAACGGTACAAAACAAGAACAATAGAAATATAAAAACTATTAAGACAAATACATTTCTTTAAAACACTATAATTATACATGTTTTTGGACCAAACAGGATTTATTAAATGAGCCATTTAAAAAAAAAAAAAAAAAAGTACAAATATATAATTTTAAACAACTCAAAATTAGTATTAATAATCTTTTATTTGTGTTTATGATTCTACCGATTTTGTAATTGTGGAGTGTAATAATTCAAATTGTAATTGAATTTTGATTAATTGCACAGCCCTATAATAAAGGTACTGTCGATCAAAAAAAAAAAAAGTGGTCAGTCGTATATGAGAAATATGTATTCACATGTATAACGGTACAAAACAAGAACAATAGAAATATAAAAACTATTAAGACAAATACATTTCTTTAAAACACTATAATTATACATGTTTTTGGACCAAACAAGATTTATTAAACGAGCAATTTTAAAATAAAAATAAAAAAAAAAAAAAAAAAAAAAGTACAAATATATCATTTTAAACAACTCAAAATCAGTATTAATAATCTTATTTTTGTTTATGTTTATACCTATTTTGTAATTGTCGAGTGTAATAATTAAAATTGTAATTGAATTTTGATTAATTGCACAGCCCTATGATAAAGGTACTATGTCGATCAAAAAAAAAAAAAGTGGTCAGTTGCATATGCGGAATATGTATTCACATGTGTAACGTAATGTGTGGTATTCAACAGGGTTCATTTATGGGGCCTCTGCTGTTTTTATTTTTTGTTTTTGTTTTTCGTTCCCTTGCTGCCCCTGGATTCCATCTTATGAAAACAGTGATAATTGTTTGAAAGTGCTCTACAAATATAGATTTGAGTGATGGTTGTCAGCATCCTAACTAACGGAACACTTCCTTGGAGAGGGGAAATACAAGACCACGGCACTTTCTGAATTCACGGTGAAGAGAGCCAGATTCGATGAAAATGCGACTCTCCCTGTTTTGTTCACCAGTATATCTTGAATTAAAAAAAAAAAAAAAAAGTATTTTATTTTTTAATAAATGAATGTTCCGTGAATGTGCATAGGAAACTTGGTGGGGTTCAGTACCTCCAACAAGGTTAAGAACCCCTGAATTGGAGCCATGTTTTTTTAAGTCACCATCAGGTTTGTGCTTGCCCCAGTGAACATTCAACGCTGTCGGTGAGTTTGCTTAAATAGAAAAACCATCGACCGTTGATTGTACCCTGTAGTAGGCTGTTACCCCAAAAAGACTCATTGACCATTTTCTACAAGCAAGAAGACAATTTCTTTTTCGTTGTTTGTTTGTTTTTTTCACGAAAAACAACCACAAAGGTCACAATCAACATTCATTGCTGTCGGTGGGTTTAACTATACAGAAGAGCTCGCTGAACGATGAATGCAACTGTGTCCCAGATTTCAGCCCGCCCTCACAACGAATAACGTCACGATATGCTGATGATGCTGTTGTTTATATCTGCGCCTGCCCCTGCTCCAAGCCTTCCGCCAATAACAGGCAAACACGGCCTGCACGAACTGACAGGAAGTTCAGATTGCATCTCCATCAAACTGGCTGTGCTGCAGGGGGTTCTTGCCACAAAGGCAAAGCAGGAAAGGAGGGGGTAGGTTGAAGATGCGGAGATAGTTAGGGAAAATGACCTTTAAAAAGAAAATTGCATTTACTTTTGATATATGACATAGCTGAAAATATTCACTGAAGCAAGCAAGCATACGAATGCCTGAGATGATCCTGTGCACCCCAACAAGATTATTTTTAAATGAAAGTGTTTTCCAATGATCTAACTTATTTTCAACGAGGTGAATATGAACATAATGATTGATTGTTTTCCCTGTCACATTATAATACAACACTTGATAAAATATGTACTGCTTGTATTTTATTAAATAATTTCCACAACAATGTGTCAGTTTTTTTCCCCCCTCAAGTTTTACTCATCCATTTTCTCAATTGGTTGGCCTCAAAGTCAGGTGAGTTGGAGCATCCCTGCTGACTTCAGACGAAAGGCGAGGTACACAAAAGACTGGTCACCAGCCAATTGCAGGACACACAAACAACCACACGCACACGCTCATATTTTCAGCTATGCATCCAATGACGAATCCTAAACTGCTGAGATTCAAACCCATCACCTCTGGAATGTGATACAGATGTGCCAAACACTACTTATCATCATGCTCTACCTTAAGGTTGACGAAAACTAATAAAATTACTAAAACTAAAATAGAAAAAAACAACAACAATTTAATTAACATAATAAAATAAAAGCTAGACTGTTGTTATAAATAAATAGAAAACACACCACCAAACTACATTTAACGATTATAAAATTAACAACTATAAAGCTAGTAAAAGTCCGTAGTTGTCGTCTTTTAATTGTCAAATAATTTCATACTTTAGTTATCAAAAGTACAATATTGAATACAATTATTTCAGTTTTACCGTACAGGAAGAAGGAAGGTTTTGCTTTTTACAGTTTTTTTTTTTTTGTTTTTTTTTAATTGTACAATACCTTGTGACCATTTTTGTGTGTATAGCACTCCACAAATAATAATTGTTTGTATTAGTGTTTTTACAAATAAAAACTGCCATAAAATAAAATGAAATATAAAAAAAAAAAATCAAAACTAATAAAAACTCAAACCTGTTCTAAAAAATATAAAAATAAATGAATTTAAATAAAATAAAAACTATTATAAAAAAGAAAAATCCAGAACTATTATAACCCTGCTCCCCCTTTTTCAATTATTTTAAATAATTATTTATTGAGCTGAACATAAGACAAATTTACTAGCTCTGACTCAAATTTTATCTTCAGCCATCTTGAGGAAAAATAAATCCAAATATACAATTACAGTTCATAAGAAATACAGTCATTACGTATAGAGAAAATTGAATTATCTGTAGTCAAAGTCACACCATGGATTTTTTTTTCCACCAGGTATTTTACAATATTTGCATCAGAGTAATATTTTAACGTATTGAAAAACCTTTTTTTACACAAGAATTTTCAAGACTTAGATTTTTTTTTTTATTATTAAGTCGAGATGACATTAAGTAGTTAAAATAGAAAAGATAAAAAAAATAAATAAAAAAGAATCAAATCAAGTAGTTGGACCTTGCTGATAATTTTTTTTCCAGTACAGTAATATACAAAGAAAAAAAATCTGTTGTTCTGGATAACACAATAAAATCAATTATTTCGGTTTTATCTCCACATTAATGAAGGAAAAACAACCATTAAAGGTCAAAGTTATATAGAAAAACACTTTTAAATGATTTGATGATTTATGACCCTTTTGTGCATATGAAATGTCATTATAAATACAGCTAATTCCTAAATAAACAATACCAATTTAGATTTCGAATAGTACATAAAGTTGTGATGTACAGTATACCTGCATGTATTGCGAAAACAGCTATGGTAAAAATGTGTGACTCTTCCATTGGCCACTAGAGGGACTCCATGAATTACTACACAACAAAAGCACTCGTCTGGTTCATGTCTTATTTTTTTCCTCCTTTATAAAACAATAAAAGATTGAAAGCTAAAGAACAAAATCACGGTGGAAACTGCACAAGAATGCTACTTTGCAATCCTAGTCATGCACAACATCACACTATTCAAATTATTTAGCAATATGAGCATTACGGTCGTAAACTCCCATTCATGATGACATGCTTTGATGTACATAAACACTCCTATGTGTAACATTAAAATACACAACAGTAAAACAAGTATAGTATTTAAGATACAGTGATGTTACTATAGAGAGATGTTACAAAGAATAGTTTCCATCCATCCACATTTCCTTGACCGCTTATTCCTCACAAGGGTCGCGGGGAAAAGAATAGTTTGGCACAACATAAAAAGGTAAAATCATGAAAAACAACCAAACAAACACTTTTATATTTCTGCTGCCCACAACTACCCAAAAATCTGTTGCTTAGTAACAGCTGGCCTAATACACATTGCAATTAAAGTTGAAATGATTTCTCTAGCAGTTTAAATTAGAAAACATGTAGAAACTTTCCTACAAATGTTAAGATGATTAAACTGTCTAATAGTATTGCTGCCAGTGAATAAAGCTATTTACATTTTTTCTATGAGCGATGGTGCTGTTAATGATTTCAGCGAATGATAATGTTCTGTAATAAAACTGATCTGATTTGTGATTTATGTAATGTAATGATTGAATTCATGTTGCGTGAATAAGCTGATGACATCTGCTCTGATACTGGAAAAAAATCCTTGCCCATGGAACATAATTAGCTAAATGGTTGGCAGATCATGCGGCATTCGAACCAGCGAACCACTAAATGAGTGCGTGTCTACATCCGTGTATGGCTAATTGCGGGAGCGGAAACAAGACTCTGTCCTAGTGACAATATTCTATGATTGAGATTCACAAAAGCAGAACCATGCACGTGCATGTTTTAAGAAATACGATGAAAAGAAGGTCTATGCCAGGGGTCACCAACTCCAGTCATCGAGGGCACCTAACCAGCATGATGTTTCCCTCTTCCGTTTTTTTTTTTTTTTGGACTGAAAATGACTTTTTTTTTTTTTTCTTTACATGGATAGTTAAATATCGAAGCTTTAACACTGCTAGAGGTGGGGAAAACGAGCAAATAAAAATTTTTGCAAAAAAAAAAAAAGTAACTAAAAGCTTGCAAAACAGTTCTACCCAATCAAATGCATTTTAATGTATTGAACTAACATGACATAAAACTAAACTGTACAAATGTACTGTAATGAACTACAAAAAAATAAAATCCACTATAACATTACACAAAGTTTGAGTATTTCATTCTGTGATTGCTTTGCGTACCACTAGAGGGAGTGCAATACAGTCTAACTTAATCTGAAATGGAGAACCACTTCACTAACTCTTGTACTAATGCTGCAATGAGTACTATTTAGGGGTGACTTGCAATACAATATTATTGCAATACTTTGACGAACATTACTATAAAATCACAAAACAATTATTCAACAGTCCATTTACTGTGGTGCCTTGAGATACGAGTTTAATTTGATCGTTGACCATGCATATAACTCAAAACACAGCTTTGCCCATTGATTTGAATGGAATGCCATTCATGCATTCAAGCCATGGAAAAAACAAAACCAATTTTGTAATGTTTTCAATTAGAAAAATAGTGCTTTACTTGAAAAAATAAAAAATAAAACCTCCTCTCAGTTTCTAATAAGTATGTCAGTAATATCAGCTGCTCTTTGCAGAGAATAAAGAATATATCGCTGGCTTTGTGGCTCCAAATTGGTCACTTTTCAGGTGACCCCAAAAACAAGATGCTTGCTCAACCATTAACATTGTATTATCAACGAGTGCACACCATTTTCAACTTTTAAAATTGGTCAATAATTCGTAAAAAAATAAAAAAAAAATAAAAAAAAAATACACCCACATGTGGACAAACCAATAGTATAGAATTGTGAAAAAATATAAATTTACTAAATTGTGATTTGTGAGGTTTTGGCGCAATGTCAGCGATATGCCTTTGAGTATTGTTATATGGTCCGCTATATTTGCAAAAGTTGCTCATTGTTAGCCCATCTGCCTACGGAGTTTCCCATTGCATGTAAATAATAAAGTTTAAATATACAACGTGGAATTCTCATTTCATCTCAAGTTTGACAGTAACCTTCAGCTGAGCGTGGCAATCAACAGCTGAAGCTTTTTTCTAAACTTAAGAATGTTTATTTATTCCATTTGCCAAACTGCTGCTTTTTGTGACTTCAGTCGAGTTACCTGCCACCATACAGCGCTCGTCTCAAGTTTGCACTCACACATCAAAGCATAACAAGCAAAAAAGCAAAGCAAAATCGCCTGAAATTGTAATTTAGGTGACTCGTATCTTCTTGGCACCACCGTACTGGAAAAACGTCAGCCATGATATATCACAAATAATATCAATCAAGTGACGAAGGTAAACACAAACATATACTAGTAACAATCCAAATATTCTTTCATAATATTTCCCGGTGAAACAGATTTGTAAATGTAAACATGGTTTATGTGAAGGGGAGGAAATCACACTAAAAAGTCATCACAGATTTAGCAGCAGAAATGTAAACCTATTTTTCCACAATCAATTATCAATGAACGTTGTGTGCTATGGCTAATAAAACATTTAAAGGGACTTCAGAATGCATACAGAACTGCCATGTTATGTTTTGATCAACTTTTAAAGGAAGCAAAATCAATGTTCAATGAAAATCAATGATATGAAACTATAAATGTTTACACAAAGCTCACAATGTCATAAAACTATTACAGTACATTTGTAAATGTCAGCAAACTTAACAGAATTGATACTTTTACAACACTGATATGAGAAACAAAGACATTTTGTCCCACCCTTTTGACTACTTCAGTATGAAATTAGAAGAAGCATGCATGGCAAATATGACATACAGTGGATTTAAAAAGTATACACACCCTTGTGCAACTGCCAGCCTGTAAAACCAATTACATTCAAACTCATGTTACGTTAAATGTAAGTCAGTCGAGAATTCCCGACATTTTTGAAGACACGTTTGAGCAAGTCAAGTTCATTTATATAGCCCTTAATCACAAAAGAATCTCAAAGGGTTCACACGCCAACAGTTGACAAATTTGAACGACATCCGCTGATCTTAATCAAGAGGACAAGAAAATCCTTCAAACAAACAAACAAACAAACACTTCAGGGTAAAAATAATAAACCTTGAGAAGGGGCCGCAAATGGGGGAATCCTCTTTTCCAGGATTACCAGGCTGCAATTTGGATGCCACAATATTGTGATATCGCGATATTAAAACTGCCACAATATTGTCGTCATGTCACGATATTAAAAGCAGCACATCTGTTAAAACAGTCAGGTTGATTTCAATTTTTGTAGTTCTAGCACCCTCTGGTGGATAGTTTTTTAGTGCAGTTTAATTTGCACAAAGCATGTTTTGACCCTTCTATGTTTAAAATCCACATTAATGGTCAGATGAAGGGGCACGTAATATGCTTGTGAACAGAGCCAATATGTGGATGAACTCAATGTGTGCTTGCATTAGCAAGTACGTGCCTCAATATGAAGTGTTTTTAGAGATTGCAGGTTGTTTATATGCATTGCTGTAATATACAAAGCACAATATTGTGTAATTTCTTTAGTATGAGCCCTTTTTTTTTTTTTTTTTTTTTTTATACACTATTGTGATTTTTTTTTGTAACACCAACCTCCCCACAATATCGTGCTAAGTATCGTATTGTGACCTTTATGTTTGGATATCTTTACATCCTTATTAACTACAATAGTGCGTGATGACAAACCATGATTTGCAGAGAGCTTCCGCGGCATCAGAGGATCTCATGGGTACAAAATAATGTAATTCCCAAGCCATTAATATATATTATACATAAATTTAAAAAAAAAAATCAATAATCAAGAACTAATGAATTTTCAAATGAATCTTTAATCAACGATCAAACAGTTAATAATTTGAGACTGTTTAATTTAAAATTGACAAAATCCTCAGAATTTCAGCCTTCAAATTATTCTGAGATTTCTGCGTGAAAGCGGACTTATCTTTGGTTTGAATAAAAAAATTAAAAAAATAAAATACAAATCTGTTTTTATTTTGAAAACAATCAACATTTCCTATTTTTCTGACAAGTTATAGACCAAACAGTAACTGAATCTTAATTATTGTAAGCAGTTTTGCACTTAGAATATAGTATATAGAAATACATAATACAGAATATAAAATTAAGACTTTGATTTTATCCGATTCATCGATTAATTGGCTAAAACTGGTAGATTAATCAATTATTAAAATGTTTAGTTGCAGTGTTCTCTCATAGGTGTGCACTAGAGCTGCACGATATTGGAAAAACATGCGATATACTTGCTGAACATAGCGATATCGATATTATTGCGATATTTAACATTTACCTAAAGAAATTACATTTTTATTACCTAATGAAAGAAAAACATTTTTCATGGGGCAAAATAAGCAACCTTCATGTAATCTTAGTTAATTAATTGCAATTATGTGTTGATAATTTTCAACTATTGAATGGCGATGAACATTTTAGTTAGCATCTGACTGGTCAAATTCATATAAAAAGCATAAAATTCCATATAAAACTTATTGCGTGCCTTTGCGATATGCATATTGCAAGGGCCAATATCGCGATAGCGCTATTTTTTCGATATATTGTGCAGCCCTAGTGTGCACTGACTCCCATTTAACATGAGTTTGATTGTGATTGGTTCATTTTGAACAGTCACATCTCTAGTTAAAATGCAAACATCAAGCTTAAAAAATTAACATCAGTGGACTATATACAGTGAGTTAAGTGGACGGTGTGGGGGTACAAGTACTCATCATAAAGTAATTCCAGGTCTTGTTCAGGGATCATCGGGATTAAGGGCAATCACAAATTGTTGAGTTTGTATCATGATGTCTGTTGTTTTCAGTTCATTTATTACTGCCGTATGTCTGCTGGCCGGAGCTGTCGCTCACCTTCAGCCAGGAATATCTGCATGGCCCTGAAGAGCAGGTGAACACCCAGCTCACGCTTTTTCTTCAGCTGCCAATTTGACACCACACCGTAGAAATCCCCGCGCTTCTGGTTGGTGAGCATCTTCAACCCTGTGATATAAATTGAGGGAGGAAGCGAGGTTGACAAACTAGATTTCGTAACTAAGTGCTTGATAGGGTATGAGAGTGAATTTTATTTTTATTTTCCACCAAAACTAGAGCTACATTCAAGGAACTTCTATGGTACCTTCTGTGATTTCACAAATCCCACACTTACAGACACTACCTGAAACTAAACACCTCATAATAGGCAATAGATCATTGACAATATCACACGTTAAAAAGAAAACGGTTCCATCATTCACTTACCGATGGCCTCCACCATGCAGGCCTCTCTTGTGTAAGCTTCCACTGGAATGACGTTCTGGAAGCAATGCAGTGAGATGACCCCCTGCTCGGAGTTCCATATCTGAAGTATTTGCTGCACTTTGGGGCACAGTTTCTGTCCCAGAGTTGAAAAATTATGTTATGGAGCAAACCAGAATTTATGTTTGTGCATTTTCTACACTGTAAGTTTGAAATAATGTCCTGATTTTGAATAAAAGGATGGATATTAAAACACGTTTTTAAAAATAAAAATAATCTTAGACAGATTAATAATTATTTTAATGATTGATTAGCTGATCTCAACTGAAGATATAAACAAAGTTAATTGTTAGACTTCACCTTTGAGGTCTTATCGCCTTTGTAGTATTCCAAGGCCTCGTAAAGATGACTGTAGGGGCGTGAGCGTTTTCCTTTGCCCACATAAAAAATGGCATTGACAAATGTCTGGAAGCAGTCCTGTAGAGTCATGCCGTGACTCCGGCACGGAAGATTGTTTGTTACTCTGACAGGGTGTAAAAGGAAAATAAAATACATTAAATAGTGTAATTGTGTTATCTTATGAAATCCATCAGTGTTAAAGAGGTTGCACAGCTAACTAATTATGTGTCTAGAAGGTCTGCAATGGTGGGCCCCTATATTTATTCTGCCACGGACTGATTCCCAAATACATGCTTTTCATGGACCGCCATTTTGGAAGACAATCGGCAACCATGATGGAGTGTGGTGTCGGGGTTTGATGACAAGTTTTATAATGGCTGCAGCCTGGTAATAGATGGTAGCATTGTTTGGGAATCCGCGCTCTAGAACACTGCAAGATAATTCGCTATCAAAGCTTGTTCTGCATTGTATGACTGGCTATTTTTAATCAATCTAAAATCAGTGGTCAAATGCCAAACGTGAAAAAGGAGTAAATGGTAAAATATAGCACCACCTTGTGACCAAAGACGAGCTAGAAGAGATTTCAAGCAGTGTAATGTTGCATTTTTTTTTGCACAGTAAAATGTATAGTTCGAACAGGCTGAGAACATGAGTCCTGAACATCACCTTGGGTCGAGCAGCAGGTAGTTAAAGCTGGACTTGATATTGCCCTCTCTCCACTTTCTGTTCTGATCTGGTTGGTCAAATTGTTGGCACAAGGCCTGCTCGTCATCCTGACAGTCAGGCATCTTGAAAGTTCGCAGGGCCAAAGTGAGTTCTGCACTATAACCTAAATGTGCTGCACAGAGAAAGAGGGAAACAAAGATAAGATTACAAAGCTAGGTCAAATAATTCAAACTATTTTACAGTCTGACAATACTGATACCGGTTTGCTGTCCCACTTGATCTTGGTGCTGCGGTGACCCAGAGTTTGACTCCTGCAACAGGCGGCGTAGCCTTTGAATGTAGACTGGCCTGGTTCGACGACTAATGGGACCCGGGCTCTCTCCTACCTCTTTGAGCCTCCGTCTGAGCTCCTTATCCGTCATCCCTTCGGTCTCCAGCAACAATTTACCCTTGACCTTCTTGTCACTTGGGCCTTCTGTTGGTTTCTGGTTTTCTTTGCAGTCTCCAATTTTGCTCTGCATGGAACGCCAGTCATAGAGGATGGTCTCTTCACTGCTAGTAGTACTCATGCATGAGCTCCGTGAGGTATTAGCTGAAGGTGGAATGTGGGCCTCAATCAGTTTGTGACCCTGCTCCGTATCAGTGTAAAGATACTCCACTGGTTCGTCTGAATCCTCAAGGTGCGGACGCCCCCCAGGAGTATACGAAAGGTCGGCCAGGTGCTGTGACTTGTGGTGAGTCGATAGCCGACTGATGCTGTATCTGGGAGTGCATCCGGTGCCAGGAGTACACGCAAGGTCTGAGTTTTCCCTTGACTTCCTAGGGGAAAAATAGCTGGAGCTGGATGAAGATGACGAAGATACCGTATGGGAGCTAGAGTCCCCCGTGATCCAGATATCTTCCTGTTGTTGGTGGCAAGATACCGCAGGAAAATCATTTGCCATCTTTATTGCCTCATCTGTACTTGTCACATCGTCTGTCAAAAAATCCTGACCACCAGAAAGTCCAACTTCTTGTCCTTGAAGGGCCTGGATAACCTCTGCAAGATTTCTTTCATAGGAATCCATTGATGATTCATGTTTTTCCTCCAAGATAACTGTGTCACAAAGTCCAACTTGTTGTTCTTGAAGAGCTTGGATAACCTCTGCAAGATTTCTTTCATAACAATGTGTGGAGGATTCGTGATTTTCCTCCAAGAGAACTGTGTCACATGGAGTCTGTGACTCAACAAATGTGCCACTGATGCTTTTGGGAAGGATGAGGGTATCAGCCAGGCTTGAGCTCACACATGAACCTGCTTTGGGGGTGTTGGACTGAGTGTCTGGGTAATCTCCGGGAAATGAGTCTGGTCCAGATTTGAACGATGTGCGGCATGGAGCATGTCGTAAACTATAGTTGTTTTTCTGAGACCTGGGAGTTGTGTGCCGAGTTCGCATTGGTTTAGCAAAAGTCTCCTCAAATAGGCAAGAAGTGCGAAAGAGGTTCTCAGGGGTTGGGCTCTCTCTAAGTGAGCAGCGACTCTGCCTCGACTTTGTCCGGTCTGTTACAAATGGACTTGGTGGAAATGGTTCTTTGGCTTCAGATGGATTAGCTGACCAAATGTCTTCCGACGGGTCCTCCGGCTCACTTAAAGTAATTACAGCCGGATCATTGAAAGCCTTCACCACAGCCGTGCTTAGATGATTATCCTCAGTCATGCTCTGTTTATCGACATCAACTAGAGGTTCACTATGAGCTTGTGGGACATCTTTTGGCTGTTCGGTGGTTTGTTCAGATAAAGGGAGCCGTTTAGGTTGTACGCAAATATCCAGTGCACTGGTGTAATGGTCACTTTCACAACTACCATAGCTACCACTGCCTCCACTGCTACTGCTGGCCCCACTTGGATGTGTTTGCTGTTCTATATTCTCTGGTGCTTCATTTACATTCTCACCTGCCTTTTTGTCACTGTCTATAAAAGAACAGTGACTGATAACTGTTTTCTCCAAGTCTTCCTCTGTACTCGTGCTACTTTCCCGGCAGAACACAAAGACATGGTCTGGTGAAGTTACGTCTATGCCCTGCTGCGGTAGAACCGTAGCCATTCGTTCTGAATCCAGGAAGCCAGAGTACTCAGAAAGGTCGAAAGACAGGTAGGCATTACCCTGTATACTATCAACAGCTGCCGTCTTTTTGGGAGATTCGGGACTGAAAACAGGAAAATATTCATCGACATCACAGAAGCTGACACTTTTACGATTTGCTCGTCTGGACAGAAATGCGGGAAGCGGGTTTTGTTCGACAGGAGTAATTTGTCCATTTGCTGAGGGTTTATTAAGTACACCTTCCTCTGACAAGGGCGCATCAGCAGTAGCAAAAAAATGATTCTCCTTTGGAAATGGTATTGTGGGTCCCGCTGTAGACATCCGAGTGCTCGATAAAAAGGAGGCATCTTCAGATGCCCAGTGTAAGAAAGCGCTCGAGTTCAGATTGTGCCCCATTTCATTGTCTCCACCATAGAGTTTGTTATACATTATTTCTTTGCAAACTGCCCTTCGATCCATGTTTGAGCGGTTAAAAAATGATGAGCGCCTTGTGCTGCTTAAAGGGGCTTCACCAAGGTCACTTAACAGAGACAACTGGGAAGTGAAGCTGGAGCCAGATTCAGGATAGCCAGATGTGTCGGTGTGGTCAGAATATACCGCTATAGAGAGAGAAAAAAATAGAGGAAACTAATAACTAGGGGTGTTAAAAAAAATCGATTCGGCGATATATCGCGATACTACATCGCGCGATTCTCGAATCGATTCAATAATCGGCAGAATCGATTTTTTTTTTTTTTTTTTTAGGATTCACACCTTGAGCATGGAAGAATGTTATATGAACGGAACATTAAGCCTTAATATTTTATTTTAATGCTGTTCAAACATGAAACAGATTACAACCTCTATAAGACTGAAATTTCAGATAAATAAATAATACATTTTCATATAAATCTTACACTCTACAAGCTTACTGATTAGTATTTTCTAAATTTGAATGAAAAAAAAATCGCAACAATCGACTTATAAATTCGTATCGGGATTAATCGGTATCGAATCGAATCGTGACCTGTGAATCGTGATACGAATCGAATCGTCAGGTACTAGGCAATTCACACCCCTACTAATAACTATCACAATCGACGAAGTTTACCTGCAACTTACCTGATGTTGCACTTTCCTATCAAATTTACAAAGATAGGCCATTTTAACACATCATAATTATCATCCATGCAAAACAGCCGTCACTTTTCCAAAAATTAATGAAACCCTAACTGTAAATGTTGTAATAATTGAGAATCACTGCTCTAGACTGTTACGTGTTGTTGTTGAGTGGTGGACAAATACACTACATTATATGTTCTAAACTTTTGTTTCCAAAAACGTTTTCTTACTGTATTTGAATTGAGGCTGATCGTCTTCTTCCGTGCCCTCAAAACTGGACAGATACTCCTGTAATAGCTGAGCACACCTTCTGTTGTCCTCTTGTTCTGCAAGGTGCAGCGGTGTATTTCCTTCCTGCATGAATGAGGAAGCATTTTAAGATAAACTCTGTGTCCATAATGTGGTCGACGGTAGATCTTACGTTATCTTTTATGTTGGGGTTACCACCGTTCATCAAAAGTAACTTCAGATTTTGATAGCATCCCCACATTGCAGCCACGTGAATAGGAGTAAGGCCATCTGATGATCTGTGAGGAAAACACCAAAATTATTATTATTATTATTATTTTATTATAATTTTTTTTTTTCAGGGTTTGAAATAGGTGGGCTGGTCTGCTCCCAACATGCAGTGAGTGTGCGTCACTCACCTCACATTCAGGTCAGCACCGTGTTGCAGTAGCAGTTTCAAGCATCGCATGTTCTTTTCAGTTTCTTTGCCTACTGCCAAATGTATTGCAGCCACCCCCTTACTGCCCACAATATCAGGGATTGCACCCTGGGACAGAAGTAGCTTCACAGAGCTGTAGCGGAAACGAAATGTATTACACTTTGTCACACTTATCACAAAGAACACAACTCAACCACATCAAAATTAAGAAGTGTTGTTCCGATACCGTTTTTTGCCACCCGATACAGATTCCGATACCCAGCTTTGCAGTAATGCCGATACCATACCAATACCTAAGGTTTTTTTTCCCCACCATGAAAGAGCTGCCCTGCCATTGGTTTAGAGCATTCAAGGGCCAATATGATATATTAGATCGACATGCAGTGAACATGTCACATATCAGTGAATGTCGTGCACGAAGAAGACACAAGATGCTGCATCCAAAGTCCTATATTAGCCTTGGAATTAACGGTATCGGCATGTTACTTGTTAGTAGTCACCGATACCGATACCACTGTTTTAATGCAGTATTTGGGGCCTCTGCCGATACCAGTATTGGTATCAGAACAACACTAAAATTAAGGCATTTGTTCATGACACATCCAGATGTGGAAAATGTCCTGTACTACAGTAAATGTCAAGATAAAGTATCTACTGAAATTCTTGTTCTGCTTATGTCATAATACATTTCGACCATCTGTAATGCATGGTGTTTTATTTTTATTTATTTTTTTATTTGTTTTGCTTTACAATAAAATTATAATTACTGTAATACATCAGTTATGATAACACCAAAATAGAAAATTTAAATGCCCTGTCCTGTGCTCTAACTAGTTAAGTTCAGCCTATGGCTAATAGACTTCACAACTATTAATATGCTTTTGACAATGGGTTCACAGTGGTTGGTTGGCACGTCTGTTTCACAGTTGTGGGGACAAGTGTTTGAATATCGGTTCCAGCCTTTGTTTGCATGCATGTTCTCTCCATGCTTGTGTCAGGTTTCTCCTGGTAGCTTTGCTTTCTCCCACATTTCTAAAACCATGCATAATTGGTCAAGTGAAGAATACCCATCCATGGGCGTTACCACCACAGAAACTTGGCAATATTCTAATAATTATGGTAATTACAACATAGCCTACATAGCAAAATAGAAAGCAGTCTCTTAATCTGCATTGCAGTCACATTTTGCTTCCTTGTCACTCTTGAATGACTTGATGGGACGATCAGACTCGAGGTGAAGATAAGATGTATCAAATTTTATGTTTTGATTTGTAATACATTAAGTACATTGAATGTAAATAGCTTATAATGACATTGGAACTCCATGCTGGTTTTTCCTGTTTCATGTAGCGACAACTTGTATTATAAACGGCTGATTGTATTAAGCTCTTACTTACCGAAAAATATTCAACATCATACCATGTGTTGATTTGTTTTGTTTTTCGAACAGTTAAACAATTTTATACAAGCACCCATTGCATTTTTTTTTCACGTCCAGAAATCCCAATGAGATAGGTGAAGTTTCTTACTTACATTCCCCTTTACCTTATTAAACGTCAGCCAAAGTGCATTTTGACGAAGGCGACGAAAACATCAACCACATGACGAGCAAAATATGTGTCAGAATCCACTTGCCCCCAGGATTCGGGGGGGACATGCACGGTTTAAACAAAAGAGTGGTACATCACCTCGGTTCTCCATTGTTCACTGCTGCACACAGTTGGCTCTCCAATTTCCTCTTCCTCCGATCCATGTCCACATTCGTTCAAAACAAAAATGTTTTATCATTTATTAGCATCTTCACGGTGGGATTATTTACATCCGTGCAGCAACATCATCGAGGAAACAGCTAGCAGGCTAACCCAGACACCAAAATACCACGATGGTTGGCATAACCATTCAGCAGTTAAATATTGCGCCTCGATTACATAATTAAATGCAAGGTTGTCTTATACTTCAGAAGTTAATATCATGGCAACTTCGTTGTTGTGACTATTATTTTCGACAAAACAAACTTCCCTCCAAAGGCAAATAACCCTCCTTTTGATGACGACATCCCGTTCCACCTACTCAACGTTTAGACGCATTAGCGCCACCTAACGGACTGGAGGATAGAACAGTAGCAAGACAGCAAAGTAAGAGGTACAAAAATATTCACAATTCAAATTATATTAATTTAATATTATGGTGCTTGAATTACGTTACTATTTCTTATAGGTAACTACAGTAACTTATCGGAATACATTTTAAAAGTAAAAGCTTTTTGTCTGTTTCTTTCCTCATTGTTGATATGTGAAAATTCATAAACAGGAAGGGTGTTACATTAATACACATGAATAATGACACATAATTGAAGGTAAATTTAGCAAATCTGCTATTTCAAACGTCTGTATAAAGCCATTGCATTGATCAGTGATGAAAAAGTAGCTCTCGGTTTTAATTAGGTTGGTTACCCATACTCTAAATCAGGGGTAGTGAGATCCGGTCCTCAAGGGCCGCAGTCCTGCAGGTTTTGGATAGTTCCCTTCTTCAACACAGCTGATTCATGATCAGCTCATCATCAAGCTCTACAGAAGCCTGATAACGAGCCTGTTAATTGGAATCAACTGCACTTCGAATATACTATAAAATCTGCAGCACTCCGGGCCTCAAGGACCGCAGTTTGCCACCCCTGCTCTAAATCGTGGTTGTGAATGTGAGTGTAAATGGGTGTGTTTTATATGTTCCCTGCAATATAAGAGAGATGAATGGATGGATTAATTTAATATAGCATGTATTATTCAAAATATGTTCAAAAATAATTACAACATTGCATTACAAAAATGAATAGCCTATTTAAGGCAATTGCTTTAGGCCACATAAAACATCGAATGTACAACAAACAATCATTTTCAAGTCAATAAATACAAAATTACTTGCAATAGGCACCTGTAGTGGATTTTGCCACTCTCGACTGTAGCCTATGCATAATATTGTTAGAAAAACATGCCAGGCACAGCTATGATGTGGAGACGGAGGAAAAAAATAGGCCAATAAGGAGGAGTAACAAGCTGGGGTAGAAGCTTCCAGCATGGTTGGGAAGGTCGAGTTTGCAGTCCTCATAAGGTGGCAGACAAGCTGCGTAAGCCATTACATGGGCAATGTAGTTCTGTTCCTGGACCCCATGGAAGAGATGGGACATTGGACCTTTGGCATATATAGCCACATCCTCGATACTGTGGGTCTCTGAATCCAGAGGAACTGTAGCCTGTTGCTGATACTCATCACCCACTGAAGTAGAAAGGAAAACTGGATTAGATAAACACGTTTTATGATATTTTGGTTTGGTGGTGTTCTGTGACATCATATAAAATGGACGCCTTAATTGGTTCAATAAATGTTAGGAAACACTGCACTTAACATCCAGAGCTCTACATCTTACACCACAAGATGGAGCTACTATATTACTTTGTAAATTATAAAAAGCCAGCTGACAATATACTCACTTGAAATTGTTTCATTTACATCTGGACGAGTCCCATTGATAAACTGATGTCCTGGGCCATTTGCATATCCAGCAAGAGTAAAGCGCTTTCTGTCCTCAGCACTTGAGCGGGAAACCCCTGTAAGACCACGTGACGAATCAGAAAGTGTTTCTCCACTTAGAGATCCTGTACAGTGTAAAAGCCTCACCTAAAACGGAGTTTCCTCTGGCTGAATGTCCGCCAAACGTGAAGACGTGTGAGTGGTCTGCAGTGACTATAGTCAGGGTGTCCAGCTCATTTGTAAGTTCAGCTGCTCGCCCGATAGCTCGATCAAACTCAATAGCCTCAGTCAGAGATCTTTTGGCCCTCCCGGCGTGGTGGCCGTGGTCTATTCTCCCCCTTAAATTTCAAAGACAAATGACTCTCAGGGTTACAAATGTGTTTGGGACATTCCAAAATTGGAGAAATTTCTTTTTTTTTTTTTTTTCTTCTAAAATTTTCTTTTAGAAAATTGGAGAAATTTCAAATAATCCTTGAAAAAAAAAATACAGAAACATTGTGACCAACTTTCATAGATAAAATAAATTTGAAATTAGATTTTTTTTTCATGTAATTTTGTTTGTACACTGTACCTTCATTTTAACTGACATACTTTAAATAGTAGCTATGTTCTGAAGTTGTGTCTCAGTATAGACTCAACCTCGAGTGAGGGGGGGGGGGGGTCACAGAGCTACATGACTCAGAAGAGATGACATCATCAAGCATCAAGCTGAGCTCTGACCATGGGTCGACCAAAAGAAAAAACCTCTATTCTATTTATTTTTCAATGTTTTCAGTTATAATAGAGTGAGTCACTCAAACTAACTTATCCCTGTTGTTCATAGTATCAGAAAAAAAGATGTATTAATATGAGTGTGTTTCTTTTATTTATTGTTGACCAGTTTACATAGCAGCTAACACCACTCGAGCAAAAACTCAAATATGAGTATTGATTTTCAATCCTGTTACTCTCAAACCCTGCTATTAGCGTAATATTATTTAATTAGTATTAATTTAAAATGTAATTTTCTTTATTAAATTGTAAATGATTTATTAATTAAATGTTTGTTTTTTGTTTTTTTCCAGGCGTCTCAGTATCTGCAACAGAGTAACACCAAACACAGCAAAGTACTGTACTGTATACTGTATGACATGAGAAATAAAATATTTCCCAAAAAGTGAACGACTGGTGGTTGAGCTGGACAAAACAATGAAAACAATAACAATAACAAAATTATATAAGTGTTCAGTTTTACAAAACGGTCTGGAATAACCTGGTAACTTCTTGTACATCCAATGCTTCCCATATGTTATGTTTATCTGTTTTATATATTTTTTGTGGTTGTATTTGATGACAAACAATTATACTTATCTTCCACGAAAAGGAAATATCCTTTTGGGTTTTTGCTCAGAATCTTAATGGCTTTCTCTGTCATCTCAGTCAGGGATGGGTCGCTTAACGGATTGCGCTCCATCTCGTAGCGACAGTCCTTGGGCTCAAAAAGACCTAAAACGAAAGTGAGAATAATACTAGTTTAAAACAACACGGCAGCTTTTAATATGAGCATTGTGAATTTGAATGGATGAATCATCAACAAAAGTCCACAATGCTAGCTTGATGTTTTGGTACCGTATGCTTACCCATCAGGAAGTCTGTGTTTCTAGGATTGACGTCATCAAACTGTTTCTTGTTCCAAACATATTTAGCCCTCTATTGGCCATGAAAAGTACACAAATAAACCCATTACAGAAGTTGTGGATTGTCTTGTAAATAATGTTGGAAATGGACATTGCAAAGATTATTTCACACAAGTACATTGTAAACCACTCACTCCGCTTACCTTTTTATTCTTTAGCCACTCAACAATAAGGTTTTGTCCATCATTACGATCTCCTTTAGCGTTGGAATATTCTGGATCTTGCATGGTTTTGGGAATCATGTACTGTCGACCACCACCAAGTATGACCTTGATAAGGCACATTAAGATTTAGCAGCGTTATTGTTTTGTTGAAGTAAATGATGATGAAGAACATGTGTCGTAGTGGAAAATACCATTCGAGTGAAATATGTATGTTTTCTGCTTTAAAACTTACATTTATCTCAACATTGTGAACAAGCTGGTATGCGATGTCTCGGCAGCCATTTGCCACAGCCTCGGAGGAGAGATCCGAGTCAGCGTACCAACCTCGGTTGGCAGTGTGAGCATAGGTCGCACCTGGAGATGCATGCTGAACTCGAGTTGTAGTGACAATTCCAACTGATTTCCCTGAGGAAAAAAAAAATACAAAAGTATGGTCAATTATTGGCCTATGTTGCCGTTTTTCTCTGATATGTCAATCAGACAGCCATTCTATATTGCGTATTGGAATCACAGAATTACTACAAAGGTAATAGTAGCAGTTATTTGTTAAATTAAATTGTATACCACCAAGTTTTTTACTTTCAATACACAAAATATAAAATCAGACCAATTAACATTTTTGCATGATTAAAATAGTAAACAGCAATAAGCAAAAATATATTCTCTGCAACAAGACCCCACAAAATGCAAGTAAAATTACTAAGATGACTGTGATATATTTAATTTTACAGTATATCTATATCTAACAACCTTCCATGTGTGTCTAATTTTGGGTGGTGAGATGACTCAAAAATTCTGACGTGTCCCCTGTGCAGCAATTATTTTCTTGCGTTCTCTGAATACAGTGTAATTATGTTGGATTCAATTGCCATCTCCTGTCTTATAAAAACTGAAATACAACCACAATAAATGTGACGTCGTCTTCTTTTATGGTTTGCTGATGCGGCGCACAGTCAATGTGAAAACATTGTACTGTACTGCTTCTAAGTGGTAAACAGTTGCTCATTGGGAACTGAATCCACACTGCCTGCACCAAATTCAGGCCCACTAAGTTGTGGGCGATTAAAGGAAGGCCTTCTGTACTGGCTGAAACAACTGTCAGAAGCTAATGAAATGGTTTAATTTTATTCCCATAAATCTGTTCTCTTTAATAAGTGAAAGCATCGCACTTCTGAAATGTTTATTTATTTTTTATTTTCCTTACACGTGACATATCGCAGCTGGTCATTTCGAACCTGCTTCCAGCTCTTTGGGACCTTGAAAGAGAAATAGATTAAATAAAAAACAAAAAATTTTCAAATCCCAACTTTCTTTGTTACTTTCCACTATCTTTGAATACTGTTTGGTAGCCAAAAAAAAATTACCTTACCCATAATGCACCACGTGGATTGAGGTCTGCAAGTCACTTATAGCAACATTAAATATTGAATATGGATGTTATAATTTATTTATTTATTTTAGCCAATTACATTTGAGCCTCTTTGTGCTGCCATGTGAATCAAATCTGCCCAGGGTCTTCAATGGGACTGTTTGTTAAAGTCAACATTTTTCCTTCCTCAGATTGTTTGGTCACAGCAAGCTAATTTGTCAAGCAAAACACGTCTTAGATGACCTTTCGCGGTATTTGTGAGTTCACAAACTCCGGAGAATACATCTTGTACTGATCCCTCAGATAACTGCCGTTCCGAACCGCAGGTGGTGACCAATCACAGAGCAACATTGTGTTTGGGGGTGGGATATGCAACTGTGACGAAACCAGGAAGCCAGCCGACGCAGGGGCTAACAAAAAAAAACCCAACATGGACGAATGGACGCGACAATTCTGTTCTCGCAGAATTACTCACGTTCCCTTGTTGAATGTTGAACAGCGAGAGGCGCTTCGTGCTTTTCTAGCTGGTATGATGTTCGTGCTTATCCCCCCTTTGACAAGAACTAACACGTATCCATGGACAATCACTGTCATCAGTGTTGTCGTTTTACTGTACTTCATAATGTTAAGGAGTACACATGGTACTAAATTCCATATGAAACTTACAGTGAGGCAATTTGGAACAGTTAAAACACAGTTGGACGATGAGAAATAGTTAGCTAATACTAATGTTACCTGCGTGCTTGGCCCGATAGAGCACAGATTTGACTTCGTTCCCATAACTGGCACTGCAGTTGTACCTTGGAGTGGCAGCAGTGACTCCCAGGGTACCGTAGTTGGCTTTCACGCCACATAGATATGCAGTAGCTGTGCCAGCACTATCAGGCATTTGTTGGTCTACATTGTATGTCTGCAAGATTGAAAACAACAACAACCCCATCACACTGTCAAGTTGTTTTCATAAAGCAAGTTCAAGAAGTAGGGAAATTTCAAACAGGATCCACTATTGATACAATTGAGGTGTTGTCATAGTACTTTTTGGACATGTGTCTTGAACAATGACTGATTTATTTTTACCCTTTTATCCTTAATTCATTCTTTGACTCTGGATTTTGTGACTGTTTGTTTATTTCAGTCAGAACTAAGTGTCTCAATATTGTTTGTCAAATAAATATATATTTTGCAGCTGATAGCACCCAGTATAGTATAGTATAATTACATCATGTATTTGAGTTATGATGAGTGTGCTGACCTTCGACAACGCCAGGTGAGGGAATGTATCCATGACCAAACTGGTCTCTTCCCCAGACTGTCCTGCCATTTGGCCTTTGAGAATGCGTGCAGCAGTAACTGTTGTTACTCCCATACCTGGAAGTGGAAGAACTTGAATCTTAACAACATCAACATCAACAACCACACCACAAGACTTCCAATGTATTTTTATGAACTCCATAATGATTAAATAGTATTATGCCTTCTAAGGGACATATTACAGTATTGTCGGCCTTGTTGGATTTATTCCTAACTTGTTTTCAAGAATATGATTGTAATGAGATGATTACAGGACATGGTATCAACAACAGGCACTGATAAAAATCTAAATAGCTCTCAGCATGTACTTGTACTAAGTTGTAAACACACATTAACTCATCAATATCATTTGAAATGATAATACATGTAAATTATTGACCTTGGCTCATAGAACAGACAGACATGAGCAGTAAAAGCTACATATCGTCACCCTCTTAAAATAATTGCCTGACATTATTACAATATTTTTGGGCCTAAATCATCTTCTCATGATGCAAATGGTTCATTTTTTGTGTGTTTCCTGAAAAATCTGAAAAAATGACTTAAGTGATTATTGTCAGAAGGCGTCGATATTCTACATTTTGAAATAAGATAGGAGGAATAAGTAGAAGAAAAATTATCTTTAATTGCTCTTTAATGGAGACAGATGTGGATAGAATCCACACATTGTATTTTATAAATAATGCCAGATTAATTTTGAGCACTGTTATCATTGACCCTGATGTTTCTGTTCTCTACAAGGCTATCAGAACAGATTCATAGAAAATGATGGTGACAGAAATCACATTTAGTGTAAAAAAGACAAGTTTTTTTTGTTTGTTTTTTTAAATTCCAAGCAAGTCACAAGTCACCTCCCTCTGCCATAATACCTTCAATTTGCTTCAGACTAATTTGATCGCTTCATTTGAGAACTGTACCACAGTGATTAAACTTTCACTTCCACGATCCAATGGCATATAATTACCTCACTAATTCAAAGAGGCTGTTTAATTAGGAAGATAATGTCTTCCCTCAACTCACCGTCCCCAAGGAAGAGAATGGTATTCTTGGCTTGGTGGAGATTAGGCTGAATGTTGAGCGCAGTGTGAAGAGCTTGCTTCCCTTTGTTGTTCCAGTAACCGGCATGGAGCTCTTCCTCTTTACAGACGAAACAAACAGTGAGTGAGTATCAACCAGATGTGGATTTCAACAATGAAAAACAATGAAGAATTGTTTTGTATCAGCTCTTTTATATTCAGGTTTTTATGTCAATAGTCAGCTCTTAATGAATTATTAAGAAATACATGATAAATGTTTACCATTAACAGAGACAGTCCTCTGGATAGAAATGAAAACCAGTAAAGTGCACAAAACAAATATATGCTTCCCAGCCATCCTGTTGAAGTTTTCTGTGTTTGAAAATAAAGCACCGGGAAAAAAACACCTTGGTCTTTTTATAGCCACAGTTCAGGAACAAAGGGCACATATCTTTTACAACAGGCAAAAGAGAATGTGACGAGACACACGCAAGGGACTTCGGTAGGGATGTTAAATCAATAGGGTTATTGGCCTTACATCGGATATTGTCCTCCATCTTCCAGAAAACATGACCAGAAAAAGTGTAAATAACATGCAAAAAATGAAATGTTTCTAATGTTTACTCATATGATATATTTATGATCTCCACATGCAAGTGCAATCACTTGCACGCGTAAGTACAGTAACACTTAACAATGGGTGTGCCAGTGGTGTATGCATTGCTTATGATCATTGTAGAGATTCAAATCTCCACTCGATGTATTTATTGCCAGTTTATTGAAGCAAGCAGGAAAATGATGTATAAAGTACATTCAGAGTTTTGTTTCAAAATACATTATACATGATTGAAAATAAAAACGTGCATAGATTGAGAAAAGTGTACAGTACAGTATTGAGTTTTAGGGATACAGTCAACCATTTCAATATTTCATGACTTTTTTGGGGGGGGGGCGTGGCTACGCCGGCAGTCACCCCTCCCCCATAAATGGGCTTTCATTTTTTTTTTTATAACCCTTTTCCACCTATAAGGTACTCAAAGTGACTTAACACTGACTCCTCATTGACCTACTTAATGGTGCAGCATCAGGAGCAACTGGTGGTTCAGTATCTTGCTCAAGGGCACTTTGACATGGTCACAAGGGCTAAGGATTAAACTCACAACCTCTGTGTTGAAAGATGACCTCTCTACCATGTGAGCTGTGCCGAGTCAAGCCAAGAACTGGAGAATTTCTCATTGGGCATAGGGAATTATTTACCGTGAGACGGTATGTGTACATTTTTGGTGGTTAACAGTCCCGACTCTGAGTCTTAACCTCATTTCATATTCATTTAATTTTGCTAGATAGCTAGTTCTGCTAGAAATCTCGCTGACTCCAACCACCCAAATCAACTCTACATATTTATAGAACACTTTAAAACAACCACATCTGTTTTCCTAAAATGGAAATAAGGGGCAGCAGATAGAATGAAAACAAAAGAGCCCCCAGGATTGAACCCTGTGGAACCACACTTTCCATTATGCATGTCAATTTATATAGCACATGTTCGTCCGACCACTTTCTTTTTTTCTGCTCAACAGAATATGAAGGGATTACAACAATCGAGAAATCACATGATGTACCATCACAACAGCAATAGGTCGATGACTAAGCGCGACAAATTCCCTGCAGCACAGACAGGCCAAGCGATGTTGTGTGATCACATGCAGCCAATGATGGTCAAGTGTGGTGCCGTGTCACAAATAATTTGATTTGTGCGTGTCTTTACCTCTGCCGAAACCCTGAGACTGACTCACCCAACCTCTGAGGTTTGATCGAACCACTGGTCTAAAACAAAAGTAAATTGTAAAATAAAACTCATCAGTTAATTAAAACAAAATCTTATGTTGCTTGAATATCACAGTAGCAATTTTCATTTATCTATCTAACTGAAAAATTCAAGGACAATTACTCAAAAACATACTTAACGGAAAGTACTATAATGAAACAATGAAAAAGAATATGCAAGCTCAAAGGATGAAGTGAATACTCTCATTAAGGTAGTGATCATTTGGTTTATTTTTTATATCAGACATTCTGCAAAAACAGTGTGTAAAAATACATTTTGCATATAAAATACATTCACGTACAATTAAAATAGATTTGTGACAGCAACTCGGACAAACAAAGAAATGAACTGTATTGCCTATGAGGCCCAGATTTGACACCATTAGATTAAAATAAAAACCTGGAAAGACGTACAGTACCATTATAAATTCTTAAGGTCTATTGGTGTTACAGCTTGGCATGGCAAGTCGGCTCCTGGTTCAGAGTCTAGCCCTCCATTCAGTGTCAACATAAGCATCAACAAAGTGAACAGTGATCCTTCAGCCTCCTTGTTCCCTTCAAGTTATTCTTAGTGTGTCAGCCTCAGATTCATGTGTAAATAATCTAAATGAGAGTAGGACAGAAAACTGACCAGCTGTTGACAACATAATGACAATATTACTTTGAATTACAGAAAATATTGTTTGTTTTTCTTGTTTGCATCTAAACTGTTGCTTGAATTTGAAAATCAGATGGCTCAATACACATTTATTTTAATTATTCCCTGCTATTTGAATTATAATAGATGATGTGTGTGGATAAAGTTTGTGTGTGGATGTCATCTGGACAGCCAGAGGAGGCCAATTAGTCCAAATATTAAGTTTGAGGGTGTGCTCACACATGCAGTGGATGTGTGTGAATGAAGTTGAGGGGGACAGTTTGTGTAGGGTTCCAAGCATGCAGCATAGGCCATAACATGAGCCACATAGTTCTGCTCTTTGACCCCATGGAAGAGGTGAGCCATGGGGCCTTTGGCGTAAATGGCGACGTCCTCGCCACCATGAGTCTCAGCGTCAAGAGGGACGGCGGCCTGCTGCATGTACTCCTCGTCATCTGCGAACAAAATGAGTAGAGAGAGGAGAATGTAACTGAGCGCTACCCTTATGAAACCACAAAGAAAATACAGAAACGGCATAAATCTTCGGCCTTGAGTTGAGATCTCGCTTTTGCCAATGAGATAATTAACTGCTTAACTTCTCAACCATAATTGTGAGCCTCATTTGCCAGTGCAAGCATGGCCCATTCCAGAGCCGCTCATTCAGTCCATATCGTTATGTTGGTCGGTTAAATCTAACATGTGTCCTTTTGCACACTGGGTGTATTTTTAGACACCCATGAACAGCTGTCGTTGCATCTGCGGTCTGCCATTGTTCAGTAAAATAAATCAAATCAGGGTCTGACAAATACGGAGGAATCCCTCAATTGTAATCACAAGGTACCAGCTGTATTGAGCCTGCAAAAACAGATGGTTTTACTCATGTTTTATTCAGGCAGACGAAATTGATGGCTTATAAAAGTAATTCATCCCAAGAAAGTGTAACATACACCAAGTCTATAATGCGGTGACTGAGTGAAATGGTGTAGAACAGGAGAAGGAAGAATTGGGTCAGTGCTTGTAAAGTGTTCCACAAAGAAACATAATTTTTTTGGGAACAAATACTGTACTTTTACACAAAAGAGTTTAAAACAGAATAGAAAAGGGCACAGTGACTCCTATAAATAATATAGCTGAACTTTTGCTTCCCAGTGATTAAAAGCACGCTATAATTAAATCAATAAACCCACGCACAGACAAGTTCTACATCTGAAAGTTATTATCATGTCCTTACAGTAATCCACCATCGTGATGTTCCCTCTGGTTCCATTTATATGCACATAACCAGGGCCGTTTGCGTACAGGATACTGGTGAAAGGCATTTGGTCATCTGCTTTTTTTGGTGCTAGCCCTGGGTCACAAAAAAAATGGTGGTGAATGAGGATAATAATATATTGGTCAAAAAGAACATGAACTTAAATGATTCATACCAAAGATTGGATTTCCTCGGGGTGTGTTGCCGCCAAAAGTGAAGACATGAGAGTGGTCAGCCGTGACAACAGTCAGTGTATCAGATTCTCTGGTGAGCTGTGAAGCTCGATCAATTGCGTGGTCAAACATCACAGCCTCTGTCAGTGCAAGTTTGGCGATGCCATCGTGGTGTCCGTGATCAATTCTGCCTCGTAATGGGAAAAAAAGGATATGTGGAATATGCTTTAATTTGTTATATTCATTGTTGATTGTTTGTTGTAACAACATATATTAGTTCCAAATCTACAGTTCTAAATCATGTTATGTCTATAAATTAGGGGTGTCAGGTGATTAAAAATTTTAATCATAATTAATCGCATGACTTCAATAGTTAACTCGTGATTAATTGCAAATTTCATCTGTTCTAAATGTACAATAAAATGTACAATAAAATATTTGTTTCCAAAGTTCATAACAACATAAACATAAACATAAAAGTGGGGAAAAAATGTAAAACTAATAGAAATATGGCTGCATCTTTTAGTCATTGATAAAGTAATTTCCTAATAATTCCTAAAATTGATCAAAATGTTTAATCATAATTAATCGCATGACTTCAATAGTTAACTCATGATTAATCGCAAATTTTATCTGTTCTAAATGTGCAATAAAATGTAGAATAACATATTTGTTTCCAAAGTTTTCATAATCTTAAGATAAAAGTGGAAAAAAATCTTAAACTAATAGAAATATGACTGCATATTTTAGTCATTGATACAGTAATTTCCCAATAATTCCTAAAATTGAGTTAAAATTAAAAAGATGTACTGTACTGTACTGTAAAAACGAGTGTGATATTGATTTGTGTTTAGATCATTTTCTGCCACTAGATGGCGCAATTGCATTTTTAAGACGTTGACAGCTCAGTGCATTTTTCTTTTCATATTAAGAGCTAATTTTTAACATGAAGTAACTTGTGAAACTGCACATTTTTAAAATGGTAAAATACAACTGGACCCCAGTCTCCACAAATATATGCATTATTATTAAATGTATTACTGCTAATTAATGCACTAATTTTGAGACACCTATAAAAATGAACTTTGCAGAAGTTACAGGCAACGAATGCTAAAAAATGTCTTAGTAATATGAAGAATTAAGATTGAGGGCCCTATTTTCATTCCTAGTGCAAATCTAGCGCAAAGTGTAGTCTAACTCTGTGCATCGGTGGCGTTTTTCTTTTTTTTGGTATTTTCGGAGAAGTTGTGCAGGTAGAATTGGGTGTGAACGGGTCAGTCATATAGTGGCTCTTCTCATTTGCATTAAAATCCGGTTGGTCACTGAGTTTGGTGTTGCAGAAGCAGAAATAAGAAAACAAAAATTTGAAAAGAAAATGGAGATGTCCCCATTTTTATGCCAAGTGCAGTTTACTTTTTGTGACCAAATTGTCAGGTGTGTCGGGGTCGAGGCTGCGCCATGCACTGGAATACCCAGTGAGGTGCAAAATAGCCCCAAACACGCTAGACTGGACTTTCCTCTGCAGCAAAGTGAAATTGTGCCGCCTTTCAAGCATGAACACACAGGCACCATCTACCAAAATAGGGCCCTCAGAATTAACTTAATGCTAGTAGCTTGATGAAGTGATTGATTGATTAGGTATTTCGAAATTCTTCTGTCCAAAAGTGCTATGCTGTACAGGTATATCAGTTCCAGTTCCTCATGACACATCCTTCTTCTAATGCTAATATCAAGTACTCATCTTCCACAAAAAGAAAATATCCTTTTGGATTCTTGCTGAGGATCTGAATGGCTTTCTCCGTCATCTCCACAATAGACGGGTCCCGGGAGGTGTTTCGGAATACTTCAAATCTCATATCCTTCGGCTCAAACAGACCTGGAACCACAAAAGTGAGATTCTAAATTTTGTTTAGAGTAGTATTTCGAATATTGCATCATCCACACACAATTTAGATCAGGAAAAGATTGATACAACAAAAATGGACCCAAATTTCAAATTGCGGGAAAGCATTGATATTTAATGTGGTTTTTGTTTGTTTTGTTCTGTTTTTGAACAACACCCACAAGTTTACAACAGAAGTTTAGGCGGTGGGAAAATAAGTTTGAGGAAGTAGAGGGTATGTGCAGAAAACACATTGTAAATAGACTAATTGTTAACAGGTGACTTTAACGGGGTTGGCTGCAAATGCCAAGTTGTTCACAGACAGGAAAGTTGAACATTTGAATTAAATTATGGAGCACTATGACGGCAATAGAACAACAGACGGTATTGGTCCCATGGTAGTCTCCATAGTGTTCTAGAATCGGAAATGTCTGAAAATGAATATTGTACTACTTGTGATCTGCACTGAAAGCCACCATCAATCAGTGCATCTATAAATAGTTGTGGAAAGTTTCCTGTTCACTGCTTGTACAAATGCAAAGTATAGTGTGGAGTTTCCAGAAATGATGACGCAACAACATGGTAAATTTGCTTCCAAACCTTTGTAACATGCACTTAATAAAGAACAAGTTATTACTTAGCCTTTTATCAATGTTAATGTGAAAAATGCTTTCAAAGTGTCTCAGTAAGTCTTTTGTTTATTTGGCCAAACAGAAGGTGGCATGATAAACGTGAAACGTGCCCTTAAGTTCTTATCACCCTTGAAAGGAGTTAATGACATACAGCTATCAATTTACGGTGTCATACTTTGATGACTTCATATAGCTAATAAGATGAAAGTTGATGTGTTGTTTCTGAACCTTCCAAAGTTTCACAAAGTAAGATAAGATGTTCTGTCTATCAACAACTAGGTAGCATGGACACAGGTGTGCAAATATTGTGTGTTTGTATAGAATGTTGGCAATTGCAAGTGCATTTATGTAGGATAAACTTGCATTATGCCTGCTTGCCTGTCTCATTTGAACTGCAAGTTAAAAGTTACCCACCCATTAGTCGATCAGTAGTTTTAATGTTTATTTCATCAAACTCCTTCCTGTGCCAAACATAGTGTGAATTCTTGTTCTGAAAGAAACATTAGTATACACATAAGACAAAGCACTAACAATATATACTTTAAGGGTCATAGTACTACAGTAATTTTTTTTTTTTTAAGGGCAAATCAAATAAAAAGTTGTCTTTACAATATCTTCTAAGCAACCTCATTAGTGTAAATGTGGTATTCTGATTAATATTGTGTTTGTGGAATATGAATTAAGCAGCAAAATCCACCCAATTTTATCCATCTCGGGGGCGGCCATTTTGGACATAGCTTTCGACTAAAAAAAAAAGACATCAAAGTTGCTCTGGACTCAGGAAACAACCAATCACGAGTCATCTGTTTTCTGAGTTTGGTTTTGTGATGGTCGCAAACTGAGCCGTGATTGGTCATTACCTGAGCAACTGTGATATCATTTTCAGTCAACAGCAAGTGGTAAAATGACCGCCACCTGAGATAAATACAAATGGATGTTTTTTTTTCTGCTGAATTCATATTCCACAAACACATTATTGATTGGAATAGAACCTATTATTGTAAAATATATATATTTTTTTTTTACTTGATTTCCCCTTTAAAGCCATTTTAGATGACCTTACTGGTTTAGCCTTCAACCAGACGTCGATAAGGTTCCTCCTGTCTTTGCGGTCCCCCTTCCGGGAGTTGGAGGTTGGATACTCAGGGTCCGAAGTACCTTTCGGAGTCATGTACATCCTCCCTCCTCCCAGGATCACCTTAAATGGACACCAAGAGTCGTTATATAGCTACTATACTATACTAGATCCTATTGTCTTTTTACACTGTTTTCGTGCAGTTAAAAATGTGGTTTTAAGGTGACTTATGCTGTTGTTCCTACCACAAAATGTTACATAAAACAACAAGCTGGGATGCTATTCTGCTTAAGGTCAAGCATAACATTTATAAATGAATGAGGCAGCAAAATGTCAGTTTCATGTGGCACTATTACGCAACTTCTGTGTAAAAAAAAATGCTAATGACAGCCATTTGATGTCAACTCCAGCCAAACTGGATTAACTGTCTTACGGGTAGTCAAAAAAAGAAACCACTTTTTTGTTTTTTTCTTTTCACTTGAAACAGCTTGTTTGCTATTTGGCAACATGTCTTATTGCGTTCCAACTTTATGTTCACGTGGGGGGGAGAAAGGGCAAAGAAAGCAACACGAAAAAGTGGCTTGTAATTTGTCAAGTCAAGAAACACACAGGAGTTGGCAGGCTGACGGTCCTTGAATAAGGCTTCCTGCATGACGTTAGTCAAATCAGTATGTTGAAGGGCTCAGCTGAGCCAATTGGAAGCCTTGAAGAGAAAACTTTGAGTAACCAGCTGTTGTACACTGGCTTTAGATCAGATTGATAGACAGAATTGTCAACTGAGCAAGACTTTGTAATATGCTTGAAAGCTGTGCACAAGTATGTAAGTAATTTTACAGTTCAAATCCTATAGCGGCAAGAACAACAACAACAAGTGCTTAAACAATCAAAGAACATTAACAGGATCGATGTGCAGAAACTGTCGTAATTATGAACAGGGGGTTTAATGTTTAGCATTTGTTGGGGTTGTTATTAACCGGACCAAAGTCCTTGCACACCCATTACAGTGGAAGAAAATCCAGCCATAAAATAATAAAGATTTACCCATGCAATAAGCTTTATGGAAAGTATTTTCTATAATGTAAACGTGATGACAAAATCAATATATATAGAGTAAATGTGCCTGTGTAATCCCATCCATCCATCCATCCATCCATCCATCCATCCATCCATCCATCCATCCATCCATCCATCCATCCATTGACAACATCTTATAATGTTCAACTGACTGAGGAAGAGGCAGGGTATAACCTGGAGTGGTTGCCAGACAATCATTTGGACTGTGAGGCAAATGTGCCACCGTACGAAACACCTTTTGACAACAAAACATCCGGGCATTACATTTCTGCACCTTACACGGTGAAACAAATGGCATATTGTATTTCTTTTGCCTTTCAATAGCATACAAACCAGGCAGATTGTTATAGTAGTGAAACGACATTTCATCACAATTTGAAATCAAAATAATCTTCACAAGTCAAATTATAACGATCCAGAGTTTCCTTCCACTAAGTTACTTCATTTGAGGAAGGTGGGAAGTCTGATTAATTCCACTTGGATTATCCACTTCTGACCTTGAAGCGTTTAAGACAAGTAAACAACAAAGATGGTTGATTACAATAAACTGTAGTTCTGATTTATGCAGTCAGTCCAAATCACAGGTTACGTGAAGTTACTTACTTCGAATAACTAAATAAATGTCAAAATAAACAAAGAGATAAATATGTTTATAATTTTATAAACTATGTTTTGCTATTCATGGTCTGTTCATCAAATTGAAGCCGGTTGGTGATATATCGGGGTCCTTTTTTCCCCTGAATTTGCATCTCTGATATCTAAGTTCAAAGGGGCGTTCCCCTGCACACTTCCTGGTTTGATGTCACAAAAGTCCGACTTCCCACCTTCCACTTGTCGTCAAATGCGTCATTAAACCGCCATTTTGACTTGTGACGTAAGCTCGGAATTGTCAATTCCTAGTTCTTCTGAACAATGGCTCATAATTTGGGTGGAAAAAATAAAACAGTAAAAGCATCGTAAAAATAACACAGATGATCTCACATCAATGTCGACGTTGGTAACAAGTTGGGTGGCTATGTCCACGCACCCTTGATGGCGTGCGCTACTGGGAAGATCCGCATCACTGTACCAGCTACGGCTGACTGAGTGCGCATAGGCAGCAGCTGGTGATGCGTGCTGGACACGAGTGGTGGTCACGATACCAACTGATTTACCTGTACAGGGAAGACATGACAGGATTTGTTAACATAAAAAAAAAACCCTACAAAATTACATTTAGCTACAAGCAGACATGCTGTTTAATAGCACTTCAAGCAAAATGATCTCCTACTGTGAACATTGAACTATAACCCGAGTATACTATAACCGAGTCCAGTAACATGCTTATCACATGATTCTTTTATTATCTTATTATACAGATAAGAATCACCTGAACCGCATTACCCTTTACCTTTGGCTTTTGCACGCCGCAGCACGGAGTAGACCTCGTTGCCAAAGGTGGTGTTACATTCATAGGCCACCGCCTTGCCGCTCAGTCCAACGGTTTTGGCGTTAGCTTTAACTCCACAGTGGTAGGCTGTAGCTGTGCTAGCACTGTCTGCCACCTGCTTGTCTACACTGTAGGTCTGGTGAGAAAAATACATTTGCTAAAAACAGACAAATAAAAGCAACAAAAAAAAAAATAGTATACTTGCAGAAAAGACACTGACTGACACTTGTCACTAGCAATCTAGCTAACAGGTGAGATTTTCTTTGTAAAGACAGAATTTTTGTGATTGTGCGGGTATTAAGGCATACCTCTATTATGATAATTATCGAGAGAAGGGACATTTAAAGCTTTACTTGATGTTAAATACAGTATTTTCTCATGTGATATGTCTTAATTTGTCTTTCTCTGAAAAATTCTCTGCATTTTACCCTTCGGCGTTATTGTGACCGGTTTTCGGCTTTTTGATGGTTCTGACCAAGTCATTTCAAAATAAGATAATGCCCAGGGGTACTAACACCCCCAAAAAAAAAAGTAGTAAGTGATGAATGATGATCAATGAATTATAACTATTAATGAATGGTGGATATTGGATCTTCTTAAAGTGGAAGTCAACCTTAAACATTTTTATAATATATTATATGTGACCTCACTAGTCTAAACATGACATTCTAATTATTACATTTGTGGAATATGAATTATGCAGCAAAACTCAGCCGTTTTATTCATCTCATGGAGTAGCCATTATGCCACTTGCTGTCGACTGAAGATGACAACAGAATTGCTCAGGGCTCAGGCAATGACCAATCACAGCTCACCTGTTTTCTGAAGCTGCGCTGTGATTGGCTGTTACCTTAGACCTGAGTGACATTGATGTCATCTTCAGTCGACAGCAAGTGGCAAACTGGCCGCCCCTGAGATGGATAAAAATGGCTGGATTTTGCTGCATAATTAATATTCCACAAAAGTATTCATTGGAATGTCATGTTTAGACTAGTGAGGTCATATATTACACAGTTGAATAGCCTGCTGTAGCAACCAAGGTGGTACTAGTGCTTTAAAACGTCAGTTCCGGTCTGCAGCTGTAAAGGATTTAGCTAAATTATTATTACTTTTTATTAATCCACAAATACATTATTAATTAGAGTAGGCTACAGTGGTCTCCGCTATCTGTGGAGGACAGTGACCGGGCCAGCAAAAATATAACGAATGGGTGAATCTGTTGGTGCCGAACTGGGATTATACTGGCTTTACGAGTACTAGCGCATACTACAGTGCATTCTTGCATTACAACTTCTTGGGTGTTAGCTTCCCGTTAAAAAGATGCAGAGAATATTTCTGAGAAAGACAAATTAGACCTAGCACATGAGAAAATACAGTATTTAACATCTAGAGTACAGCTTTAAACGTTCCTTCTCTCTATGATTATCATAATTAAAGACTTATGTTGGATTTAACTCTGATCCCACCTTAAAGCCATTTTCTCTTGTGTTGCCACAATGTCAGCATTTTTTACTTAAACTGTTGACTTTACCTATATTTGAGGGCCAAAGTCCTTGTGAGAAGGGCAAGAAGGAACACGAAAAGACAGTAAATCATTTTAAAAATTCACACGCACTCACAGAAATATTTCAAGCCCAATTTAAGATTTATGTTTTTTTGTTTTGTTTTTTTTACATAACAAATTCCCATTTACTTTTTTTTTTTTTAGATAATTTTGACACAAGCCTAACAACTAAAACTTATATGATACATATTAATTAGTCTAATAAAGCCTATTTATTTGAAATGCATAATCCTCATGCTTCTGTATTTAGTATTAATAAAGTATAATTTTTTTTGCATTCAGTTTCATCACAACAACATAAAAATGTAAAAAAAAAAAAAAAAAAAAAGAAGAATGAAAAAAAATTGACTAAAGAGTTTTCACCTAGCAGTATATTTATCGTGTATCGATAGATAACCTGATTATTATGCAATTCAAACAATATACTTTTTGTATTTTAAATAAATACTATCATTATTATTAATTTAGAGTAATTATACTTTGTTAATACTAAATACATAACCCGAAGAGTATGCATTTCAAATAAATAGGCTTTATTAGCTATTAATTGTCATGTAAAAAAAAACAACAAAAAAACAAAACAGAAATCTTAACTTGGGCTTGAAATATTACTGTGAATGCAGACATTAACAATTGAGCTTCCTTTCACGAATAGTACTGCATGTACTGTATACATTGGACCAGATCTCCCCCTTTGTGATTAAAATAAGTTCAGTTTTGTTTTGCAGTGTCACGGAAATATGAATTAAATTCAGCACATGAATATAGCGAAAATATTTATTTTTAATTGATTAAATATGTAGTGGGCGGCACGTTTGGTGAGTGGTTAGCACGTCTGCCTCCCAGTACTGAGGACGCAAGATCGAGTCCGGGCTCCGGCCTTCCTGGGTGGAGTTTTCATGTTCTCCCCGTGCCTGCGTGGGTCTTCTCCGGGTACTCCGGTCTCCTCCCACATTCCAAAGACATGCTTGGCAGGTTAATTGGGTGCTCTGAATTGTCCCTGGGTGTGCTTGTGAATGTGAGTGGTTGTTGGTCTCTGTGTGCCCTGTGATTGGCTGGCAACCAGTTCAGGGTGGACCCTGCCTACTGCCCAAAGCCAGCTGAGATAGGCGCCAGCAGCCCCCGCGACCCTTGTGAGGACTAAGCGGTGGATGGATGGATGGATGGATGGATGGATGGATGGATGGATATGTAGTGTTAATGTGTTGTCACCTTAGAAAGCGCCACATATGGAAAGGTGTCCATTGCCAGTACTGTCTCCTCCCCTGCATTGCCCTGCATTTGACCTTCCAGAATTCGAGCTGCTGACACAGTGGACACGCCCATCCCTGAAAGACAATGACTGACAGGTTATTGAGTTGCTCATTGATTTTGTTTAACTTTCCTAACTGAAGTTCCTTCTGTGTTTCAATTGAAAAGAAAAAAACAGCCTTCAACAATGTACATACAAGATTTGAAGAAGAAGAAGAAGAAGAAGAGGATAGCTGAATCACACAAACAAGCTATAGGAAGATTTGGTTTGTGAATCAATGGTTTGTGATATAATGTAAGTTTATTTTCTTGTTATTCTTTCGTATATTCTTGTCAGTTAATGACCTCACTGACCCTTGAAAGTTTCCAAAGGTCTCCTCTGTTTATGAGCATCCAAAACCTAAACCAGAAATTTTCCTCCTTGTTTGAGAAGAAAAAAAAAATGTTTGTTTGAAGAAGTCGGACTATTCCTGTCAAATTGAGGTTAAAAGAGGATTTGACCATCTTCCATGTAAATAAAGTCAATGCCATTAACATCAACTGAAAGTGCAGATGGACCTGCACATTTAAGTCAGTGGTTTTCAGACAGAGCAGCATTTGGCAAGTATTAAGACCACTGTTTAAAGAATAACCCATGAGTCAACATGTACAAAGTTACTGCTTTGCAACATCACAGAACGTACTGTACTGTACAGCAGGTAGCTTATGTTTAGCTTCTGTTTGTTTGTGGTAGGTTAGTGTTCCATCCATTCAGCTATTCTCTGTACCACTTTTCCTCACTAGGTTCACGAGTGTGGTAGAGCCTATTTTACCTTCAAAGATATTGTAATTTGTAACAGTAAGGCTGACTCTTTAATTTTTGCTATACTGAAAACATTTAGAGATTAACATGAGACGATGGACCAATGCTTAAGATTCGATTTCCAAGTATTTATATTTGGATTGGATAAACATAATAAAACGGGAAAGATAACTCCACCCGTTTTCCATGTGACTGACAGGTCTGGTTTCTTTCACATTTGTATCCTATTACATTGATTATTCAAACAATATCATTGAATGTCTATGCTGAGTTTCACATTTGGGTTTTGTCTACAAGAATGCATTTATACTAGAAAAACCATGGCAATCGAGCTGTCTAAGGATGGAAAATCACGCAATTTTGAAGATGAGACAAAATGGAAAATCAGATCAAATCAGAGCCATTGCATAAATATTGGCCATAGTCAGAACAATCATTTAGATTTTCCAAAGAAACCACGAGTGTACAAAGTAACAGATGTTGCACGGGTAGACTAATCAAAACAACTTTACATGATGGTAGAAACATTGTGAGAGCTGTAAAGAAAGACCCTAACATCTGCTAGTGACATCAGCAATAGCCTCCAGAAAGCAGGGGGGTTGGAGGACGGGGTATCATAATCTACAGTTTGCATAAGACTTGAAGAAAAGTACAGAGTAGTACAGTAGATGATGCAAGACACATTACACATTTTAACCACAGTTCTATAACAGTTCTATAACTTTCCCCCCTGATAATAGTTATCACTTCAGTTACATTGCCGAAAGAGGTCACATCTTGTTGATCTAATCTGACAACCATCGCTTCACTAATCGGCATCGCCACCTGAATTGCCGCTCTACATCCTAAAACCCCTGCTGCAAAGAGGTCCTCATTCCTGACTGACATAATGGGGAATCTGTCACGCAAGGTCATTATGCATTTAGACTGTCTGGCCACCTGATATATATAAGCCTGCATATCAATGTTTAGTTTAGCTTTTAGGATCAACTGTCGAACCTTTGTTTTTTCTAACAAACTGTTGGTCAATATGGTAGACATAGCCTATGATGACTAATAATAGGGGTAAATAGTTAACTATATATAGGATAATACTGAGCTGTAAAATAAACTTTACATGTTAAAGGTACATTGAGAACCTCCTCAAGCCTTTCCCAAATATTTGGGGGGAAGGGCCTTTCCTGGTCCATCATGGTTGTTCCAAGGCAAAGTCCTTAAAGATATGCATGGATGAGTTTAATGTGGAAGAACTTGAAATCCCTGAGTCTCAGCGCCATCAAATACATATGGAATATGACTCGAAATATTTGGATGAGTTTAATGTGGAAGAACTTGAAATCCCTGAGTCTCAGCGCCATGAAATACATATGGAATATGACTCGAAATATTTGGATGAGTTTAATGTGGAAGAACTTGAAATCCCTGAGTCTCAGCGCCATCAAATACATATGGAATATAAGGCTTGAAATATTGTTTTTCTTCTTTGCAGTGCGTTTTGTTAATCAGTGAATTCATTTGAGGAGCAACTTTCTAATTTTGTGGAGCATTTTTTTGAAAGTTAATCCCAAGGACTTGAAGCAAGTATTTTATTAAACAATAAAAAATTGACAATATCATAAATGAACAATTGGTTTTCTTTTTAATTGAATCAACAGTTTTAATTTCTTAAATTCTCATTGTTATAGCAAGCAAACTGTATTTTCTTGTTTAAAGCTAAATTGATGACATTTATTGTGCAGACCTTGGTCAATCGAAACTCAGGATTCTACTATAAAAACAAATAATATGACTGATGTTATCAATATTTTACACTATATTAATATTATTTTAACCTTATATCCTATAGGTCACTCCTCCTGGCTGACATGCACTGGAACGGAAGTCAGTTCATTTCCGGTTCCATTTCTGTGCATGTTTTTCCCTACATGCAGACACTTACTAATTTGCCTATTTTGCCATTCAAAGCTGGATGTTATTCACTTTAATGCAGTTCCAGCCAGACTTCTGTGAAAAGTACTCCATCACCCAATCAATTTCTGTGTTAAACGCGCTAGCTTTGGCAGTCGTAGATTAGCGCTGCAATTAGCATGGCTTCTTCGTCTTTTGTTGTCATCTCTTCATGAGAATGATACTTGTCAGAAGTGTAGCTTTTCAACGCCACGGGGGGTGATACTGACTTAATAGTGACTCCACAACATATTTCGGCGCACTAACAGCCAGCCGAAGCTCAGTGCAATCCAGCTACTGCGTCATAAGTAGTACAGCGTCAATGTTAGGTTAGCTTAGCAATTGGCTTCTTTTTCTCATCATGAAAATGACAGGCTACTTGTCAGAAATGTAGCCTATTCACCGCCACAGAGGCGATGATTATCAACTTTGGGGCGACTCCGCAACGTGTTTAGGTGCATCAGCAGCCAGCCAAAAGCTTGGTGCTAGCTAGCTGCTGCGGCATAAGTAGCACAGAGCTTCCCTCGACCTTTGATTACACGTGGTAGGTTACGCCAGCACAGTGCAGTGAAGCTCTTCTGATTCAGAAAATCTTGGGAAATGTTTGCTTCAGTTTTGCCATTCAATGTGTTTCGGTGAGTCACTAAATGCAATTTTTATATTTTGCTGTGATGTGAAACCACTTATTTTGAGCCATAGGACACTAAAATGCAAGCCTGGCTCATGTCATGTGTCCACCATCAGTCACCTCTGACCTCACAAATATTCAATTGGCCTGGTGTATTGGATAGGTCTAAATATTTGAACAAACTCACTCTAAAATCTTGTTTTTGGTTTTGCCATATGAGTGGAAACTGTTATATTTGCAAAGGAGAGATCAAATCCATATCCTGTTTTGGTATAATTTTGTCTGTGTCCAAAGAGTGGACTTCAAATTTAGATGCCAATTTGTGTGATAGCCATTATTCCACATTATACGTTTGATTCACTCCACCCAGAGTGATATTTATTGGAATTAATCCTATTGATCAGCGTACTAGGACCCTGAACCTCAGTCAGTCCACTACACACAGTCTGTTCCAAGTGGATAGTACAGGCTGCCATTCTCCTGCTGAGCACATGCACATGTCCCCCTTATTTCATCCACATCCACTCAGTCCAACGTGAACGAGTACTTATCGACTACCCACACATACACATTGTCCTGCATTCAAAATTGAGCTCTACCTTTCTACAGTTTGTCACACTGTATTTTGAATTTGCCCTTGACCGAGACTACATTAGCTTGCTGATATAATGTATTCTAAAAATAATGAAAAAAACAAATGAAAACAACTATACCATCTCCGAGGAACAAGATTAAGTTTTTGGCCTGGTGTTCTCGAGGGCGGAGTTTCAGCGCAGCATCCAACGTCTCCTTGGCCTGGGCATCCCAGTAGGCTGGTTCTCTTTCATGTTCGTACAGGACTGTGAAGATGACCAAGAATGCTGTAAGTGCACGTGTTAAACGTGGCTGGATATTAACACAAAAGAAGATATTGGGAATGTTATTTATTTGCCTGTATAGTCTAGCGTACTATCAAAAATCATTGACCGGCCTAGTACTTACCAACCCACCTGCTGTTCATTTCAACCTGAACACAATCAAACTAAAACAATCGGAACACTAAGACACACAGATACCAAACTGAAATACTAACAGTTAACATCCCTCCACTGTCCATAAACAGGTAGACCCAGTGACAAATGTGATCCACACCACTTTTACCCATGTGGAAGATTGCTGACTTCTCTCTCTGCTTACACACATTCAGTTCTGAGGGACAGTCTGTCCTCTCACACACATTAACATTCGGGTTTACCTGCATCTGCACACACAGTGCTCGAAATAGCCTAACCACAGGGACCACTAGTATCCGTGTTGACTCCTCACCTTGGCTTTCCACAGCAGCCCAATCCCCTGCCAGCAACATAGTTCCCAGAAGAATGAGTGGGAGATTCCGAGGCCAGCGATGTGGCGTCTGCATCCTTGGTGTGATGTGATCTGGAAGCTGGACACGACCGGTTTTCAGAAGAAAATGCCAAAAGCAAAAAAGGCAGAAGCGCATGGAGAGTGAGACCTGCCTTTTTAAAGCCCCGCTGGGTGTGTAGTAAGGAAGGGCCCTCGCCAGCTCATAGGCTTGGAGAGAATGTGAGAGAGGGTGGAACCCAAGAGAGAGAGAGAGAGAAGGAGCCGGAGACCACACAGGAGTACTGTATAGCATCACATCCCCTCTGCACTCTCTCTTTATTGTTTTAAAGGGGTTACTTTAATGCAGTCCTCCCCTTTCCCCCCTCACACAAATGCGAGTGATAGAAACTTGAATGGGCCCTTGATGTGGTAAATGTCTACCAGCAGCATGCAGCCGGCTTAAATATGGGAGAAAAACGAGTAGGAGGGAAAACCACCACCCCATTTTTGTTGGCATCCACTACAAGACAAATCACAACCATTTCTCTTTCCATTTCTTCCCCCTTCCCCTTGAAAAAAAAAGTTCATGCCTTTCTTGAGAATGATTGAGTCTTGATGTGCTCTGCTTCACATGAGTGGAAAATGGTTGCATTTCCATTTCCACCTCTGACTTTGCATTTAAAACAGACCAATATTTCCCCTCTCACCAAATCAACTTTTTTTTTCTTTTTTTTTCTCCATGTTTAACATTTTTCTACTGTGACTTAGCAGAGACCGCCTGCAGGATGGAAATGCCTCTCTCACGCACGAGAGCTAACGTGTTAAATGAGGTGATTTGAGCCGACTCTTGTTCAACACGGCCAGAGGAATCGCATTTCAGGCGAGCGACTCTCACCTCGTGAACCTCATTACAGCATCTCTTCTTTCCGCCAACCGCTCGGCCGTTGCCAACAAGGCTTTATGGTTAGTCAAGTGCTTAATCAAAACTGCGCTCAAACTGTACTGTAGAGTTGCGATCTGGGTGAAAGAGGCCAGCGCCGCATGGATTGGGAATAGCACTGGCGGCATGCGTGAACATGATACAGTAACTTGTAAAGGCATGTTCCTCTGTCCATTCGTCATGGGTCGGCCCTTGAGAGAATGTCCAAAGCAGAAGTGTATATAGCTGTTGGCTGTTTTCACTGTGGCTCATCCATCCAGGCAAAGCTGCATACAGTCCGTTATTATAGCAGCTGTCAGGACTTGTAGAATAGCAGTGAACTCTGAGTATTATTTATGGGGGTTTTCCAGCATTCAAAAGGTAACATGATAATGTGAGTCTTTTGTTTTTATTTTAAACAAATGTGAGATTTTCTAATGCAAATTGGGTGCTCTCCTTGGCTCAGTAAAGGTTTAGAAAACACTGTAACTAAATGCTCTATGACAGCACCTCAAAAAAATATGTTGCATGGTTTTCATTAGGCTGAGACAATATAAGAAAAATAATATTATCTTCTACATCCAAGGGACTATTTCACATAAAACCAGTTTTATTACACCACATATAATCATCAGAAGCCGCCGGTGGATTGACAATATATGAGGTGTTGCTAGTTAAATTACAAGTATTTGTCACATCTAATGAAAGGTCAGACTCTCCATACAAAAAACATTCTGTTCTTGATGACAAAGCTGAGGAGATGTCCTAGTGGTAGACTTCTCTCCTAATCTGTACCCATCCATCCATCCATCCATCCATCCATCCATCCATCCATCCATCCATCCATCCATCCATCCATCCATCCATTTTCTTGACCGCTTATTCCTCACAAGGGTCGCAGGGGGTGCTGGAGCCTATCCCAGCTGGCTTTGGGCAAGTAGGCGGGGGTCACCCTGGACCGGTTGCCAGCCAATCTCAGGGCATAATCTGTACCCCAAGTACAATTTTCCTCTTTTAAGTAATCCCTGTGGAGTAGATCATATTTTCTCAGGCTTCTTTGCCACACCAAGTTTTAGACTGGCCCCCAAACAGCTGTGGAATAGATTGCAAAATAATGCTACTGGTATATAAATCATGGGATGGTTAGGGTCCTAAATACATAAAAAAAAAAAAAAATGCTGATTGAATATAAAACCAGTAGGGCTCTGACATCTGAGGGTCAACCAGTGGAGCCCAGAGGTCAAAGTAAACATGGTGAAGCTGCATTTAACTGGTACGCTGCACACAAATGGTACAAGTTGACGGCAGAAGTGAAGTTGAAGGCAGCCCTGAGTGTAAATGGTTTTAAATACAGATTAATTAAAAAACTTTGCTTTTTTTCACCCCCATACCTTTAAGTAAGGTATTTGAAGAAAGAAAAAAAGATTGTTCTTTTAGTCATTAAAACTTACTCTTATTTCTTTACTTTTGAATGCTTTTAAAGTTTTCTTTTAATGTGTTTAAATGCTGTCAATGTACGATTGGTCCCCCCACCCCATATTTTTTGTAAGCTATTTTTCTTTTGTTCAAACTGGTGAACACTATTGTTTGTTTGTTTGTTTGTTTTTTGTTTTGAATTTGAGGTATGCTAAAAAAACAAAACAAAAAACAACTATTGAAATCACTCTTCAGGTGAACAGGTGAATTGGAACCAGATGAGCGTCAAGATTGTGTTATAAAAGGTAAACTGTGAAAGGCTCAGTTGCTTACAAGCAAAGTTCAAGGCGGGGTTCACCACTTTGTGAACAACTAAACAAGCACGTAATCCAACAGTTTAAGAACATTTCTCAACATAAAATCGCAAGGAATTTAGGGATTTTATCATCTACAGCCCAAAATAACATCAAAAGGTTAAGAGAATCCTAGGTATGTAAGCAGCGAGGCCAAAAACCATCATTGAATGCCCGTGACCTACGTTCCCTCCAGAGCCATTGCATAAAAATAAAAAAAATGAAAAAATATACATAAATATAAAAAAATTATATATATCAATGTGGAAAGGACATCACAACATGAGTTAACGGAAATCTTCAGAAAACCATTTTCAGTTAACACAGTTTGTCACTACATATACAAATGCAAGTTAAAACTGTATCCTGCAAAGCAAAAGCCATGTATCAACAATACTCAGAAACATTACTGCCTTCTCTGTGCTCAGCCATCTGATTCAGATTGATGCAAAGAGAAAAAGTGAACTGTGGTCTGACCAGTTCATATTTCAAATTATTATTATTATTATTATTTTTTAATCATGGATTTTGTGTTCTCAACGTTCAAGCGTTAACTTTGGAGATTAATTTAAATTATTAAGTTTATTTTTATTTTTATTTTTTTTATTCTGTCATAGCAGTTTTATTTACTTCCTGTTGAGGCCTATAACCTGCTCAAACATGGACAACAGGTATCTTTATTTTGTACTTGCTTGCTGGTTGTTGGAGAAATCTAAAGTGGTTTGCAAGCTTAGCAAAGCTAAAGCCAAAATATCCTGCTCAAGTTACCTCGCAGGGGCCTTGTAGATTAACGCTGCTTGAGTGTGGTGCTCATGGGCTGAGCTACACCTGTAAGCAAGACATTTTGTGAATTGTTTCTAGAGGAAAATAAGAAAGATGCCTATAAAGTGAGTTTTGATCATTTTGTTGTATTGTGAAAAGAATTGTATTCGAAGATCAAAGATGAAGCCAACAGTTTTGTCAGTAAAAATTGTAAAAATAAATAAATGAATAAATAAATGAATATCAAAATAAATGTGTTTTGTTCAGTACACCTTTTTGCCTTCTCCTGCTTGCCTGCATTTGGGTCCACCTCATTCCTCCTCATTTTTCAGAGAAAACCACCAAGCATGACAGAGAAATCTGAGGGTGATTCAGAAAAAAACAAACAAACAAAAAAAAGACTTCTTTGTGAGAGAAGTGGGATAGTTACAACAGCAGTCAGTGGTTAAAACAGAAGTCAGATAGTTACAACAGCAGCATTTACAACTACACCCAAAATATGAGCAACCACCAAGTGAAAATACATGTATTTTTCCAGGCCACCATCATGTATTTTGTTGTCTGTCTTAATTGTAATGACACAGAAAAAAAAACATAAACTGCAGTAAATACAGTCATTTTGCTCCATTTTGAGGAACGTGTTCCATGTGACATTATAATGTAGGAGGAAATGTTTCCCATTACCACATCAAATCTTTGAATATGGCAACTGGCTAAACTGCAGTATGTTCTTTCTCTCTCTCTCTCTCTCTCTCTCTCTCTCTCTCTCTCTCTCTCTCTCTCTCTCTCTCTCTCTCTCTCTCTCTCTCTCTCTCTCTCTCTCTCTCTCTCTCTCGCTCTCTCTCTCTGATTTAATATGTATAACACAGTCCAGATTCAGTTTTTAGTTTCAGTTCATATTTATGACTGAAATATGATGACATCCAGCACAGATATTAGCAAAGTTCAGATATCTGTCTACCTGCACCTCGATTATATGAATAAAATCGCATTGCACTGCCCCAAAACTTGGTTCAAGCAGGCATGAACTTTAGTCAACTATCAGCCATGAAATTGTCAGGTGTGCCCTGGGGGTGTCATAGAGAATGTCCTTGGTATGCAAGAACGCCCAGCATGGCACAGTGCCATCTGCCAAATTCCCAAACGAGGCTTGCACTGGCACAAAAATGAAGATGCACCACTTTTTTATGCTCAAGCACGCACACGCTGTCAATGAATATAGAGCCTTATGTATCATATCACAAAATGGTTTTATCCCTTCTATCACCATTGCTGGGTATCATTGAGTCAGTGTGGGGTTCTGAGTAGTCAAAGTCCAACAAAGGTTTGAAGGAGTCCTGAGAAATAAACAAGAATAATTACCATATTTTCCGCACTATAAGGCGCATTATGAGGCACACCTTCAATGAATGACATATTTTAAAACTTTTTCCATATATAAGGTGCACCACATTATAAGGCACACCTTCAAAGAATTACATATTTTAAAACTTTTTCAATATATATGGCACTATAGTAGAGGCTGGGGTTACGTTATGCATCCATTAGATGGTGCTGCGCTAAAGGGAATGTCAACAAAACAGTCCGATAGGTCAGTCAAACTTTATTAATAGATTACAAACCAGCTTTCTGACAACTCCATTCACTCCCAAAATGAATAAACATCTGTTTTATTATTTTCTCTGAGGTAAAGTATTCGTATTAGCTAGCGATCTAACATGGCGGGATCTTCTGCGCATGTGCGTCACCGATTGTGCAGGGTCACCGATAGAGTCTTGACAGCGAGACCTGTTGCAGCTCAATATTGATCCATATATAAGGCGCACTGGATTATGAGGCGCATGGTCAGCTTTTGAAAAAATTAAGGCTTTTAGGTGCACCTTATAGTGCGGAAAATACGGTATGTACTTTTACACATTTGAATTAAGATTTGTTGGGGTATTTAACTGTGGTGGTGAAAAAAAAGAGAATTGCAATCAACACACACATCCATGCTGTATCTGACTTCCGTATATTCTTTGCTTCCCTCCCTCACTACTACGCACCCTGCTTAGCCTCGATCCCTCCACATCAAAGCTCATCATTACAGACCTTTCACATTTGCAGAAAGATTCGGAAAGGAAAGTGGAAGCCTAGAGGGAGGCAGGTAGGTGGCAATTCATTGGGGGAATGTAGAGGAACGGCACCTTTCCTATACAGTCAATAAAAAGTCTAGATGCCACTGTTCAAATGCCAGGTTTTTGTGATAGAAAATAACCAGCCCAATGTGTGTTGAAATAACAACACCGAGCTGTTCTATAAATTGTGGCATCCAGCCTGATCGCTAGCTAGATAAATGCATGATGTAGCCTAATGTAGTGGTTCCCAACCTTTTATGGCTTGTGTACCCCCAAAACATTTTGTCGTACCATGAGTATCCCCTCACTCATATTAGTGTCACTCATGTTAATGATTCTCCAAAAGAAGAATGCAGTACCACTGATTATCCAGCCAATCGCAGGCAAGATTGGACTGGCACAAATATTCGGCATTTTGACTTCGGGTCCGCTGGCCCAGTCCAATTCCTGACCGCACTTGGCTACCACATAACCCTACCACTGATAATTATTGGTTCAGTTTGAGCTCTATATTGTAACTGAATGGGCTGGTCCTTCTAAATTGTGGGCCGGTCTCTCCAGGTAAAATGGAGGCAAATAATAATTGAATAGCATTACATCGGCTCTAAAGGACACTGGCCCACCAGGCATCTGCCCTGTATGCCAGATGGCCAGTCCAGCCCTGATCGCAGGGCACACATCGACGAACAACCATCTACAGCAGATTATTAAATGAAAATCATTTTATTTTGTTTCCTTAATTTGAATATTTGAACATTCTAGGCATTGTTTTCTTTTAGACTGAACAAAAAAAGTCTTAAAAATAAATATGAAATAATTATAACAAAACAAAACAAAAAAATGCAAAATCAAAATAATGTTCAATATGAATCTTGTATATTATCAAATTAATTAATTAATAACACATATGACACTTTATATTTTATAAAATTGTGACCCATGGATCGTAGTTTGCCCAGGTCTGCTTTATGACCTAATAAGGGGGGGAAACTATGAAATAATGTACATAATGTTTACAGCAATTCAGAAAAAAGATTATGTCTCAGTCCAAGCCCAAATAAATGAACGCCAAGTCAAATAATGTTAATAATTCAAGATGTCCAACTGTTTGTCGGGTGTAAATTTCGACTCTAGCGCCTGTTCTACAAGGCTTGTGTTTACTCTCCTGAATCCATGCCAACGCCGGTTTCCTTTTCGTGCACGGCCACCCAGTCTTGAGGATCATGCTTGTGGGAGGAACATTGTGTCAAGTGGTCAGGACTGCACTCTGGCGCTTGAGGTCAGACATACGTTTATTTACATGGTGGAGTCTTGCTGAAGCCTGGTTGGGCTTCGGTCCAAAAACATTCTCCACCATGGTCACAGCAGTGGCTGCCAGGTGTTCACCAAACACGCTGTGAGGTGAGGTGCATCTGCACATTCGATTTCTGGCACCATTTTAGGTCACAAACTATTTTGTAGCTTATCAATAAAGCATAATCTAAACAAATATACATACAGTACCTTGTGAGCTACACTGGACCACCCATGGTTTGGTACCATCTAAATAGAACCAGGATTTATCACCCTGGGATTCCTGGGTGAAGCCATCATTTCAGAAGTGGGAGGAGACAAATTGTTTCGGAGCAAGCCAACCTTTATGAGTAAATGATCGTCCTCTTGCATTAAACTGATCCTCTCCATTTTGGCCCAAGAACGGCAATAAATAACCAGTATGTGTCAAAATCTGGCTGACCTTCACAATTGGGATAAGACACAATAATAGTAAAGCATATGCAGCCAGATTTTTTTTTATCCCCTTTTATTTATTTAACTATTTTAATCTATATTGTCTTGTAGCTTGGTTTTTATTTATTTATTTTTTTCCATCGTGTTTAACTGTTTTCTTTTAGTGTTTAAATGTTTTTATTTGGTAGTTATTAAATTTTTAGCTCCAGTGTTTTCTCATGGGGGAGCCTCCACAGTGAGAGGGATGCTTGGTCTTCATCCATCTCACTGTGGATGAACTCCTCCTGGGTGCCTTTCCTTACAGGGTACATCTGTGCCCCGCCATGTTGTGGTTTTCATGTGTTTGTTGGGTTTTGGGTGTGTCTGTGGGTACGATCATGGGGATGGGGGGGCTTTTTCTTTCTTTAATTTTATTGTATTATGGATGTCCAGCACTTTGAGTTGCATTTTAAATGTATGAAAGTTGCTATATAAATAAAGTTGATTGATCGATTGATTGATTGATTGATTGATTGATTGATTGATTGATTGATTGATTGATTGATTGATTGATTGATTGATTGATTGATTGATTGATTGATTGATTGATTGATAATAAGATGATACAAAAATTATATAAAATAACATTCTTGCCAGCCAGTTTATTGTATACAAAATGGAGGGAACTTTTTGAACCATGTTTTAAATGTTATTTTTAAAAGTATAAATTTTCTAATTTGTCAGAGTCGAAGCGCTGCTCCTCCGCATCGAGAGGAGCCAGAAGAGGTGGCTTGTGTAATTTGTTAGGATGCCACCTGGAGGTCTCCCTGGTGAGGTGTTCCGGGCAATTTCCACTGGGGACAACCCAGGATCCACTGGAGAGACTGAGTCTGGCTTGGGAACGTCTCAGGATGCCCAAGGAGCAGCTGGAAAAAGTGGTTAGGGAGAGGGAAGTCTGGGCTTTCCTGCAGCGGCCCAACCGCAAATAAGCAGAGGAGAATAAATGAATGAAAACTCAGGTCTGATTCTAATATTATCCCTCGGTTTGTAACTTGATTAAAAAGTCTTAGAATGAGTCTCAAGGGGATGACACTTTGTCTTGTGGTTTGAGACAGATATCAATTTCAATGAAGTCCATCCTGTCCTCAAGATAGGACTTGATGGAATTTTAGAGCAATACCAATTCCCACCCACTGTTCAAACCTGTACAAATACTGTAGATTCATAATGGTAGACTGTGTCAAAGGTAGCATTCAGGTTCAGCAAAACTAGGACTGATGCTTTGCCTGCATCTGTGTTCAGACTGATATCATTTGTCACCTTAATCAGAGCTCTCAAAGTCCAGAAAAACATGAAGCTATATTTTAAATTCAAATTTGATTGTGGAGGATCTCAGAGGTGTCCAATATCTTGGTCCTGATTTCATAAAGACATCTCAGCGATTATCAGCTAGACTGATTATTGATGCAGATATTGAGCATTTTTAACAATCTGACGACCAATAATACAAGTAGATCAATTCATGTTAACTTCGGGGAAATATTTTGCGACATTTAAAGTTAACTTTGTAAGAAATGATGTTGACCCTGGGAACTCTGCACTTTCTGTTTTTGCTTGAAATTAAAATAAAGGTGAGATGTCATATATTTTGAAAATTTTGGAAACTGTTTACTTTACAAAACAATTGGTAGCAATTTACTTGTATTTGTTGTTGTTTTTTTTTTTTTTTTAAACATGCTGATGACCCTGGGAGCTCGCTGAACTTTTTTTTTTTTTTTTTTTTAACTGCAACATTTTGCTAATCTACTAATTATTCAATAAATGTATGATGATAGACATTTCAGCAAAATTACTAGCTGGAGTTTGCATAATTATTTTTTAATTTTGCCCTTTTAGACAAAGTAAATATTGGTTCCAAACATCAGTTATCGGCCTCCATGACTAATGATCAGGAATTGGCCCTTGGGGGAGGACAACACATTATTGTACCTCTATTTTGACCACCGCTCACATTCACACACAACACCACTAACAATTTTACTTTATAACTTTTTCTTTCTTTCTAATTAAATATGGGAAAAAGGTGATCACATTTCTGACTTACTTCAAAATGAATTGCAATGACTGTAGATCATTCAAAGTAGGATGGGATTTCCATGCTATTTATTAAGAAAAAAAACAAACAAAACAAACACACCCCTCAGTTGTACATGGTCTCATTCGATGTCAGAATGCAAGTCACAGCATTGAAGCTGAGATAAGCATGAAAGGAAAGAAGCAGCAGGGAGACACAACGGAATGTCTTATCATTGGAGACATCAACACTTCTCCAAACACGCCTGTCTGCAGCTACTAATTCATTTTTCTGAACACATTTTTAGGTCTCATCTCTATAGCAAGGGGATGCAATTTCAAAGTATGAGCATGAAAGAAACAGTAGTGTTGTGGGGAAAAACGTTCTTATTCCATGTCCCAGTTTAGTCAGTATGAGTAAGATGCTAGTCTTAAACCTTAGCTCTGACTGAAATGTGCAGGAAAAATAAACAGAGGTATTGTGGATTCAACTCCATTTTGAGTTTGTGGTTAGACCTCATGTAACTAATGTAGGTAAGTAGGTAACACTGTCTGTTATATTTTAGTTTGATGATGTGATGAAAATGTGTGTTGTCAGGGGTGGGGGGTTCCGACATTTTCCATCTGTCAGTGTGGCTCCTGCTGGCTGCCTTCAATTATCCTCCTTAGAAGCCACAACAGACTTAACTGGAAAAGCAATCAGGTACAGGGCAAATATTATTTCTGAAAACATCAAGTATGACAATTTGATGCATTAAATTACTGCACACAGAAATAGAGACTATTAAATATTTAACCCACTTTGATTATTTTACTTTTAGGTGGAGAAGGTGAAGTTGTCAGAGGGTTTGCTACCGCCTGAGACACCGCAGCCTATTTGAAAGGCCAAGAGATCGTAAACAGGTATGACATGTATTTTCTATTTAAGCATTTAATCATAACAGTTTCACATTCTCAAAGTAAAACACCCATTTCACAGAGATCCTGCATAAAAATAGTTTATCCAGATGGCTTTGTGGGCTACTGCCTTGAAATGGAAAAGAATCCATGTTAATAGTATATATTATACACCACCTGGATCGAGGGCCATGCAGGGAGACATAAGTAGAGAGTTTTTACACTTGAGACTTTGAGTAAAATCTTCTTGAAGTATGTGCTTTAAATATTTCTAGTAATAATTAATAATAATCATGTAAATAATGTAGGACTTTCAAATTAAGCAAAAGTATTTTATTTTATTTATCATTATTATTCAGTATTTAAAAAATCCATAAATGTCAGCTTAGCTTACCTCTGCATTGTGTACTATTATGTTGTATACACATGTTGCTCACTTCTACTTGTGACACAGATCTTATTTATGAGAAATATTAAACTCTTTGCAGGTTCAACTTTTAATATGGAATGCTGTAATGAACATAGCTATTTTTTACCTTTGAAAGCTACTGTACTTCTACTGCTACAGTGCAGCTTGGTCTTGGCAGATCCTAAGCAGAAGTGGCATGAGTAACATCCGGATGCAGCAACACTTTCTAGCTTAATTCTACAGGCTGACATTAATTATATTATGTGGAAAGCCCATTGTGTGGTGTGTATTGTTATTTCCATGAATGTCCAAACTCTTATATTTTCATTCAGTTTGTACAGTGTATATAATTAGAAAATTGACAAATTTATTTATTTATTATAAAACCAAATCATCTCAGGCTATCTGTATTTTAAAAAAAAAATGTATAAAATCACAATTACTAGAAAAATACATGTAGCACAAGGTCATGCTGTTGAATTGTTTCGTTGAGGGCGTCTTGACTGCTTGCTCTCATTCATTTTATGTTGATGATTGTGTTGTGTTGATCAGGGGCAGATATCACAAGTTTTGCTTCTTTCTGTCCCCTTTTTTAAAAGAGTGAAATAAAATTTGAATTTTATGTATTTATTTATGTATTTATTTATATTTTTATTTATTTATTTATTTATTTATTTATTTATTTATTTATTTTCTCGGTACAGTTCTACAACCACAAAATTAAATAAGACGTATCTTATCGTGTCAATAAAATGTAAGATTTGTTATTTTTATTAATTGTCGAGACTTGATGATGGAGTCAAGTGGAACCATTGTTGCGGACGGTGACTAGAAAAACTCGATTTGAGTGGAAAGTGCTGAAAGGGCGCCACTTAGTGGTAACAAATGGTGTTGGGCGTTTGCTTTCCACCTTCTGCGGTCTCATCGGGGATGAAATGAGCATGTAGCTCTTCTCTCAGAGCTATTAGTACAGCGTCACACATAGTGCCATTTTCGCGGTGTAGACAGAAATAACGTGAAAACAACCAGAATCGACGTGCTCTACAGTTCTAGTTAGGCGCTCTAGGCAAGTGGCAACATAAGATGGCCGCCGGTTGCTTCACTTCTCGCTACGGCGAGTAGTTGTGTGTCTCCTGACTATAAATTTTGTACAGGATTATGAATGATACTGTACCCGTTTCCAACATGACATGATCATCAAGTGTAAATATTGAATATGAATTACATAAATTGAGATGGCAACAATCAGAATGCTTAAGGCGCTCATCAAGACGTAAAGCCAGGAAACACAAACGGGCGGAGCTAACGATTTCCCGGAAGTACTCATTCCACTCGGCTCTATTTTGGGTGAGAACGCTGATGGTCCTTTTCGCGCTTTAACAATCAAATCTACTTTGTCAGCCCAACAACTATGGCGGTTCCTGGTACGTATTGGTTTAGTAACTTTATATCTAAGTATACATTTTGTTTTTTGTTTTGTTTTTTTTGTATATACAAAGCACGCGTTAGTAGCCTTCTGTGAAGCTGCTAACTCAGAACCACCGAGTGATAGTATGTAATTCTCCTTCTGTATTATAAGTATTTTTCGGATCTATATGTATATAATACTAGTATTAATGATAATATACATTTTTATTGTTGTTGTTTTCGCTTTGTTTTCGTTTGGTTTGCAACACACTAAAATCTATTTAATCACACAGGCCCGAATAAGGACAATATAAGAGCTGGATGCAAGAAATGTGGATATCGTAAGTATACATTAGACCAAAAGCTTTCAGCCCATCTTCTTTTGTTCTGTCTGTCTGCGATTTGTTTCAGTATAACTGAAGCAAAGACCAAACAACATCTTTGCTTTTTAATGGCAACCCTAAACTTGTTTGTGTCTTATTTTCTTGTCAATTGCTTGTTATGCACAACTATTTATTTATTTATTTATTTATTTATTCATTCATTCGTTTATATTTATTCTTTTTATTTCTAAGCTGGCCATTTGACCTTTGAGTGCAGAAACTTTGTAAGAGTTGACCCCCAGAAAGACATTGTTCTGGATGTAAGTAGCACCAGCACTGAGGAAAGTGAAGAGGAAGTCCTGGGTCGAAGTGGGCAGAGTCGTCGAGGTAAGATATATTCAACACATCCAACACAAAAGCACACATGGTCCAGTAAACGTGGCAATAATTGGGTGGTTATGTTGTTGGTTGCTTTTGTGTCTGCTTATTCAGAGCTTCGGGAGGCACCAATACCACTTTTTCCTCAGACAGAGTACAATTAATTAAAATTGAGAGCTCGCTGATACCATGTAATTGTTTTTTGATATTGGCATTACATGCTTGCTCAGAAAACTAAACCCAAACACTTCTTGAACGTGGCATAGGGCTGGGTGATTATGGAAAAAAATAATCACGCTTGTTTCGATTGTTATTCAAGTCAATATTAATAAACTTAATTATTCATGGCTATCAAAACTTAGTATTTATGTATTCAGCTACCAAAACTGAACTTTTCACCTTTAAAATTAAAAGAACAAGCACAGAATTAATTAATAACTAACTAGTAAAATATTTAAAATAATATCAGTCGAAAAAACAGTGAATATAAAATATATCACTGGTGTTCACGACCTGGCCTTTTAGGGGCAATGTGGTGTGAAGAAGAAAGCAATGATTGAACTTTATTAATACAACTCACTTTTCACAGATTAAGACGAGTTGATGTTGTATTTAAACATAATAATTTTTATTGTGTGATTAGTTTTGCAGTTGGCTCCAACTGTGGGTCATTAAACAGCTTCAAACAAGTATGGAAAGCAGAATAACATGACATCACATGCTTTCGCAACATGGTGCATTCTTGGCGTATTTACAACACATGAATTTGTCCGTTCGGCACATGACATGGGTCCTACTCAAATCTGCCTGGAAGGAACACGTCAGGCTGGTAATGTGGTATTGGTGTCATATTTTTCCCCAAGTCGGAATAGGAGTACAAACTTAGAATATTGCTGCTGACGCTGTTATCGGTATCGGTGTATCCCAACAAGATTGTTGACTGTACTTCTGACTGACTTTACATGTGTCAGACCCTTCTGATGATGACCGTAGAAAAGACAAACACAAGCAGAAGAAGAACAAAGAAAGAAAATCAAGAAAGAGGTAAGTTGTTGAGTGGGGAACACAGTTAGTTTACATGGTGAGTTCCAAAAATTATTCATTGATGGATGGTGTTTTCATGAATTATGGAGGAGTATGACTTGGGCCATCCACCATACAAATATTCTTCTTCTTCTTCTTCTTCTTCTTCTTCTTCTTCTTCTTCTTCTTCTTCTTCTTCTTCTTCTTCTTATTCTTCTTCTTCTTATTATTATTATTATTATTATTATTATTATTCCACAATTTTTAAGTTTGTGTTTGAATGCAAAAACTCCACT